>NW_025534808.1:145000-149023 GCF_020615455.1 Coregonus clupeaformis
ACCAGTGGAGTGTCTACACTTGGAAGACAGCATTCAGACAACAATGGATTTTTTAAAACTATGAGCCGCACAAGCACATATTTACTCTCTCTCTCTCTCTCTCTCTCTCTCTCTCTCTCTCTCTCTCTCTCTCTCTCTCTCTCTCTCTCTCTCTCTCTCTCTCTCTCTCTCTCTCTCTCTCTCTCTCTCTCTCTCTCTCTCTCTCTCTCTCTCTCTCTCTCTCTCGTGCTCTCTCTCTCTCACTCTCTCTCTGTCTCTCTCTCTCTCTCTCGCGCTCTCTCTCTCTCACTCTCTCTCTCTCTCACTCTCTCTCTCTCTCTCTCTCTCTCTCTCTCTCTCTCTCTCTCTCTCTCTCTCTCTCTCTCTCTCTCTCTCTCTCTCTCTCTCTCTCTCTCTCTCTCTCTCACACACACCTTTTTTTTTTACACTGACTCCTCCCAAATGGCAACCCTATTCCCTATATAGTGCACTACGTTTGTCCACGGCCCATAGGGTTCCAGTCTAAAGTAGTGCACTGTGTAGGGAACAGGATGCCATTTGGGATGCAAACAGAATAACTGAATGACTTTGTTTTGTCTTTTCACCTTAATGGCCGCCAGCTCCTGTATCTTCATCTTCAGTCGGTCCTGGTAGTAGTTCCTCTTCAGCTCCTCCACCTTCCTGCGGAGGCTGGTGAGGCCCTGCTTTACGTTCTCTGGCTGGGTCTCGTTCAGCATGTTGGAGAAGATGTTCAGGTACACATCCAGAGTGGTGTTCAGGAGCAGCCACTGTTCATGCTTCTAATGGAGAGAAGACCACAAAGGGGGAGAGGAGAGAGAGAGAGAGAGAGAGAGAGAGAGAGAGAGAGAGAGAGAGAGAGAGAGAGAGAGAGAGAGAGAGAGAGAGAGAGAGAGAGAGAGAGAGAGAGAGAGAGAGAGAGAGAGAGAGAGAGAGAGAGAGAGAGAGAGAGAGAGAGAGAATGGAGAGGATGGAGAGAATGGAGAGAGAGAGTGAGAGAGAGAGAGAGAGAGAGAGAGAGAGAGAGAGAGAGAGAGAGAGAGAGAGAGAGAGAATGGAGAGGATGGAGAGAATGGAGAGGACAGGGGGAAAAGGCACACCGTTAACAATGAGTACATCCTCAGTACATGTGACTGCAGACCTTGAGGTTGAATCTACAATAGCAGGGCCAGCAGCTTAGCAGACCTTGAATTTAATCTACAATAGCAGGGCCAGCAGGTTGACAGGGCCAGCAGGTTGAATCTACAATAGCAGGGCCAGCAGCTTAGCAGACATTGAATTTAATCTACAATAGCAGGGCCAGCAGGTTGACAGGGACAGCAGGATGAATCTACAATAACAGGGCCAGCTGTTTTAATCTACAATAGCTGGGCTAGCAGGCTGAATCTACAACAGCAGGGCCAGCAGGTTGAATCTACAAATAATGTTGGCTTTTAGTTTGAATGCAAAGTTACAACTGAAAAATCTAACAATGTACAGAACTTTTTGAGTTCAGTAACATTTGTTGAAAAAACTATAAATTAAAGATGAGATATTTACCTCAAACTTGCCATCCAGCTCTCCCATGAGCTTTCGGAAGACTGGGTGCCCGACCAGGCTGGTGTCCATCAGTTTCTGAATAAAATGAGTACATTTTCCTTTTAGCACCCAGACTCACGGAGAGTTTTAAGAACAATTTATCACATAGATCTTGTCTTTTTTCAAAATGTATACATTATGAAGTTGGAAAATACATCCCTTTCAATTTACAAGCTTTCTCCATCGTAATCAAATGATGTCACTCAGGGCAACATTTCTCTCTCCTCCCCCTAGGGGGCGACCTCACTGTTATCTGAGGTTCTCTCTGACGGTGGGAACTAGGCTACTGTAACTGTAGACATCACAGCCCACATCTAACCCTTGGGGGCTTTGAACATTTGCATGAAACTCTGAGACCCCAAATGAAGAGGTTTGAAAATCCCCAAGACGAGTAACTCTGAGACCCCAAATGAAGAGGTTTGAAAATCCCCAAGACGAGTAACTCTGAGACCCCAAATGAAGAGGTTTGAAAATCCCCAAGACGTCTGTAAGTCGACTGTAAGTTTCTTGTTTGTCCTCTGATGAAGGCCAGGAGAGGGGGAAACTCTCAGCAGTACAGGCCGGGACTTTCATAGTTCCACGTGCATTAAGCATTATAAGATATTATGAACCGGGTGGTTCCAGCCCTGAATGCTGATTGGCTGAAAGCTATGGTATATCAGACCCTATACCACAAAAAAAAAAAAGACTTGTTTACGGTTCTAATTACATTGGTAAGCTCTTTACAATAGCAATAAGGCACCTCTGGGTTTGTGGGATATGGTCAATATACCACGAAAGTAATGCACTAAATACTGAACACGGTACCACTAGGGACGTATCCATGACCACGGACCAGAGAAATCATTTTAAGCAGGTTTAAGGCTTTCTATTTTCACTCACCAAAGGGCCGGTGAGGTTGTCGATGGCTCCCTCTATGTTTCCGGACACGAAGTTGGACCCAACGCCAGAGCTGGGGTGGTGGTGGGGGCGTCCCAGGACCTCTACAGAGCAGAGTCCCAACCATGCTACTAGAACAAGACCCAGGGCTGAATTCATATTATTATCCTGGTTACAGCGGCTCACGTTCTTTCAATCCACAGAACAAAAGCCTTGCAAAATATATCAAATATCCCCCTTGAGAAGTCTTTTCGAAATCTTTTGAGAAGTCTTTTCAAAGGAGTCCTTTTAGAGTTAAGCTGTGGAGTCTCTGTTGACTGTACCTGTCTGTACCTGCAGTGTCAATGTGAGTCAGTAATGCTGGCCTGGTGTCTCTCTGGGGGTTTATTTATATGTGAGACAGAGAGCTGTACAGCAGCAGAGTCTGCTGGAGACAACGAGGAAAGGTTAGAGGTGACATGGGGTTTTGGGGTTTGTGGCTAGGTTTCCTTTCAATCATAGATGTTCTGCTCCTAAATGGGTGACGCTTCCTCAACACACCCCCCCCCCTCCTCCTCCAGCTACCTCTGATCAGATAATTTTCGAGGGATTCTTTGGAAGGGGGCCACTACGGGGGTGGGGGAGTGGGGTGAGTCAGTTTGGTGAGCGACGTGTAGAAAGAAAGGTGGCATCTAGAACCAAACTTCTATGGGTTTAACGTCTAACTTCAAACTTCGGTTCTACTATGGGGACAGCCGAAGAACCCTTTTGGGACCTTTTTTTTTTCTAAGAGCGTAGATATTGTTGTCAGAGGTTGATGACTAAGAGTATGACAGTCTGCCTACCCAGCTAATGCACTTGTCTTTTCCTACAAAGCACTGGCTACGTTGTTGAGGGTAAAATGTCCTTGCTACGATTGCGATAAGTTGTTTTCTCTCCTAGCTATCTTAACATGGATGCACTGATGGAAGTCGCTCTGGATAAGAGCGTCTGCTAAATGACTAAAAAGTTTAAAATGTCAAATGAAATTAAGTTTTATTAAAAATGCTAAATGCTCTGACATTATGTTATATATGTTATATAATATCATGTACTGTATGTCATACTGTATATGCAGTTATGGAAAAAGTACCCAATTGTCATACTTGAGTAAAAGTAAAGATACCTTAACAGAAAGTTACTCAAGTTGAAGTGAAAGTCACCCAGTAAAATACTACTCGAGTAAAAGTCTAAAAGTATTTGGTTCTAAATATACTTAAGTATCAAAAATTAATGTAATTGATAAAATATACTTAAGTATCAAAAGTAAAAGTATAAATCATTTCAAATTCCTTATATTAAGCAAAGCAGACGGCACCATTTTCTTGTTTTAAAATGTACAGATAGCCAGGGGCATACTCCAACACTCAGACATCATTTTAAAATGATGCGTTTGTGTTTAGTGAGTCCGCCAGATCAGAGGCAGTAGGGATGACCACGTGTTCTCTTGATAAGTGCGTGAATTGGACCATTTTTCCCGTCCCGCTAAGCATTCAAAATGTAACGAGGAAAATGGAGAAGTAAAAAGTACATAATTTTCTTTAGGAACGT
>NW_025534809.1:0-35000 GCF_020615455.1 Coregonus clupeaformis
ATATATATATACAACTATATATAAAATCATCTGGCATCATCCAATTCCTTTGGACTAGGTAGCACAGTAAAATGCTTTACAAAGGAGGGGGAAAAGAAACAGGATAATATAGGCGAATAGTTAAAGAGAATGTTTAGATGAATAATTGACACTATTAGTTGTGTGTATTAGTTGCCTTGAATGCAGTCATAAGAAACATTGCATGCCAACTTACTTGAAAGTCCTATGTTGCAGTGCTGCTGAGAGACCTTGCAGGAGGCCCAAACTTTTACAGTGAGCACGGAGGCCATCTTGTGGTTGGTACATTGGGTACTGCACACCATGGTTATTTGCTCTTTAGAGAGAGCAATAACAGAGGGCGTTTTTGTGCCACTGGCCTCAATCAGGTCGTGGGCCAAACGCTAGATAATAGCGCACTGCGCACCGGTGCTGAAGTCATTAATTCACTTGAACTCAACTAGCGAACACACCATGTCTGGAAGAGGCAAAGGCAAGGGACTCGGGAAAAGGAGGGCCAAGCGCCACCCGTAAAGTTTCCGGGTGATAACATCCAGGGAATCACCAAACCCGCTATCCATTGCCTGGCTGCCGCCAAGGGGTGTAGCGATTTCGGTGATCTTACGAGGAGACCCAAGCGTGTCTGGAAGGTGTTTGGAGAACGGATCGTGACGCAGTACTCACACCAGCACGCCAAGAGGAAGACCGGTTATCGGCTGGGGATTTTGGTTTACGCTCGAACGCCAGACGCACCCTGTACGGTTTCAAGCGTGTTAAACGCACTCTCTTCTGAACCTCAACACCCCGATTCAACCCAAAGGCTCTTTAAGAGCCACCACATCCGCTCAAAAGGGTTCCATATAGTGTTTTTTTCTTCAGTATGCTATTTAGTAGGAAAGTATGAGCCACTTCCTTTAATGAGATATAATAGAGTGATTGAAGGTCTTTCAGTTCTATATCGTGGAGCTCCGCTCATAGGGGAGCTCTGTCTATTGGTTTACCCTCTGCCCTAGGGCAGAATAGCCTGAAGCAAAAATTATGCACACACCTACAGCTAATGGGAGTACAGGTGTCCTATATAAGGAACCCCGCTCCTCCTCCCTCAAATCTCCCATTACCTTCAGCGACTGACTAGAGAAGAAGCCTTCGAAGACTCAGGAAGATCTCTGCCGTTGATATCAGCCATCAACGCCTTCCCTAAAAATGAGCGCACCAAAGTTTCAACCCCCAAAGGCCCCCTTTTCAAGGTCCTCTGTCGATGCACTTCCATGAGCACATCATGACCCCTTTCACTCTACCCATGTTTCAGGTGCTTGGGACGCAGCACGCCAAGGAGTTCCGACAACCCCCCTAATTGCGCTCTGCGCCTTCTTTCCTGTGAAGGAGAAGAAGTAGCTTGGGCGTTCAGAGGAGTCCCTCTGAGGATGCTCTGTCCACACTCGCCTCCGCTTCGGGAGATATCTGAGGACAGTGCAGAATCAGAGGATGACAAGGAGGGGCGCCGAGAGGGATATCCCAGTGGGACAATCCCATACTCTGGCACCTGCCTTCAAGACCCCTTTCCATCGGAGAGCGTGAGGTCTGAAGGATCCTTGTGCGATGACGACATGGGCTCTGTTAGTCAGAAGCCCGTCCTTCGCGGCAGCCTCTCTGCCATGCTCGACTGTTCCGAACTCACTGAGAGAGGGCGACCACCCGACTGGAGATTGCACTGGCCCCAGCTCCTGCCCATGGAGGTGGACCTGATGGAGGGCGGTTTTTAACCTAAGCCAAGGAGAGCAGCTTGAGCTAATGGCTCCAGCCTTGGCCTCCCCAAGTAAGGGGGAATATGTCGAGGGCTCGGGGGACATGGCGGCGCGCTCACGTCAGGAGCAAACCCCATTCACCAGAGTGAACGGCTATGAGTGGGCAGCTAGGGGAATCCCCAGGCTCGAAGGCGCCATGACGGCGGTTCGTAGTGCCGGGTTCGAGTCCCTGGGCCGCCTCCAAGAAGGCAGTTACTCTGCCAGCTGCAGAGAAGGATAGGTTCACAGCCTTGGCTGAGAAATCCTTCACGCCTGGGAGCCCAGGCGAGGCGGCTAACACCTCCCGGGCCTCCTATTCCCGTCTTACGACAGGAAGGTCTGAGTTGGACTAACAGGAGGTGGAGGAGGCCTCCAAGATTTCTGGAGCCATCCTCCACCTGACGAAAAGTAGCATTTGTATGGCAGACATGGCCACTTCGGTGGTCACGGAAAGGCACCTCTGGCTGTCTATGACAGCCATGAAGGAGACCCCGAGGAGCTTCATTGCTCAACGCCCCGTCTCCAGCGAGGGCTCATTTGGCCTCGGCTTGAAGGACGCTATGAACGTGACGCTGCTGGACGAGGTGAGGAGGAGGCATCTGGCTAAACATCTACCTGGCGATGAAGGCCAGCAGAGCCCGACAGTTCGGCCCACCTCAAACGCCCCCAGCAAGGCAGGGAGGCGACGGGCCAGGCGACAGGCGCCCACCACAGGCGGCAGAGCGGGCTCCGGCCCCCCCCAGCAGCGACGGTGGGAGGGTTCCGCTCGGTCAGAGAGGTTGTCATCGTCGGCCTGGCAGCACCAGGAAGGTCTCCCAGAAGAGGCGGCACTCTGTGACGAGGCGCAGGGGAGAGAACGATGGCCCGACGACGCCTAGAGCCTATGTTCCCCCCCCATTCAGGGCGTGGAGGGCGTTTTTATTCTTATGTGAATAAAGAGGATTCTACTGACATTGTCAATGAAAGACATTTATTCCATAAGGCACAGAACACTTAAGTTTATGGTATCCCCCCACCATCCTGAGTGTAGCCTACAACCCCACCTAGAGGCGCGTTGCTTTGAGCGCGTCAGAGAGGAAAAGAAGAGGTAGCAAGGCGCAGCCTAGCTCACCTAAATAAAGACCCTCTTACTACAGACTCCTAAGAGCTCTGTAGTAAAGGTCCTGCATGGCAGGCAGCTGTCTATGTCCCAATGTGATATGGGCGCAGCCACAGCCGGGAAGAACGCCTTGCTGCAGGCTAATGCCTCAGCCGGGCAGTTCAGACCCGTGCGACGCTCACGGAGAGCGGGAATTACCAGAGACAAGTAACTAAGGTATGGACGCCTCCGGTCTATCATGAACGTATCAATGTCATGGCTCTGAGCGCAGCCCACCACTCACTGAGTGCGCGTTTTTCATGTTTACGAGACCAGTAAAGAGGTGGCTATGGTACCACCGCGGTGGTACCAGAAGCCAGAGATCGCACATCAGACTCAGATGAGTGCTGCAATGGATGGGTTATGGCAAGCGGAGTTAGTAGACAATGACGTGATGACGACCTATCCGGGAGAGCGCTGCCTCAGGTTAATGCCTCAGCCAGCGCAGTTAGAATCGCAAGGCGCTCACGGAGGGCCGGATTAATGGAGTTACAGGCGAACTAACGATGAAGCTTCCGACTCACACAGAAATCAGCTGATGTTTCCTTCCTTCGAGGGGGCCCAATTCTGGGGGTATTCCACCAACTCAGTGCTTGGGGAATAGCGGCGAGGCATAGAGAATACAGGTTTCCTATGGACGCAACACAGCTTCGCACACGCTCCGCTTTCTCTGCATGGGAGGGAACGAAGTATCACGCCTGGCTAGAACAGACGTTAGAGAAGGGTTATGCCCTCCACCCACCGGGAACCCCACCCCCGCTTCGGGAGTGGTGGAAACGGGTGATGAAAACGCCGGACAAAGTAGCCGCTCTGATGTCAGATACGGAACTTTTGGCGAAGGAGGCGGTCACAGTAGTTAGAGCAAAGGAACAAAGGGCTCTATTCGCCATTTCCTAGTGCCCAAAAAGACGGGGAGAGGCCGATTTTGGATTTACGAATTTAAACGAAAGCATAACCAAACGGCCCTTCCGAATGCTGGACGACAAAACGCCTACTGGAAATGTCAGAAGGGAGACTTTTGTACAAGCATAGACCTAAAGGACGCGATTTATGCCGATTCAATCTCGCCTACAGAAAGTTCTCTGCGGCCCGCCTTCAAGGGGTGAAGTGCACGAAGTTTACGAGATGCCGCTTGGGTACGCCTGGCACCTCGAACTTTTTCCAAATGTGGGAGGCGGCATTAAAACCGCTGCGCCGTAAGGGATAAAGGATATTAGCCTACCCAGACGACCTGCTGGAGCTCCCGCCCCGTCAGCAGAGTGGCGTTCACGCACACACACAGACAGTGATCCATCTCACGCGTTGGGGTTCGCTGTGAATTGGAAAAAGAGCGCACTCCTGGCTAGTATCAGATAGTCTACCTGGGACTACAGCTAGACACTGTAATGATGAGGGCGCGACTCGATGCGCGGCATTGGTATAGCCCTGAGGAAGTGTCATTCCGAATTCACACAGTAACGGTATCGATCATGTTATTTTTGGGGTGTGGTAGCTCACTGTGTGGTACTGCTGGACAAATAATAGGAGAACACAGCGGTGGTTATAAAACTAAGACTAGACCTAAAAGGCAACGCCATCGGTTGCGGTAGTTTCTCGCCAAGAGCAGACCTGGACTATTGAGGAACCTGCATGCTCACGCGACGCTGAGTCCTGATGGGCAAGGTGTTTATTCTACATTCCAATGTATACAGATGCCTGTCTAACTGGATGGGGAGGGACATGTAGTCCTAAGCGATAGTGGTGCATGGCCTCAATCAGGTCGGCACATAAACCTCTTGGAGTTGGAAACTGAACTGACTGGTTTTGAACCACTTCGCTACCCTTCGGGGCCGCGGCGTGCTGGTTTGGTCAGACAACCGGACCACAGTAGCTCACATAAATGCAGGAGGGTAGGTTCCTGCCCTCCACAGGGCGGCAGAGGAATCGTGGCTGTGGGCTCACAAGCACCTCGCCGTTGAGAGCAGCGCACATTGGTACTTGAACGTAGGGGCAGATCTCATGTCAAGAGGGGGTCCTCGAGACTACGAGTGGTGTCTGCACCCAGACATTGTTCCTCCAAATTTGGAAACACCGAGAGCCGAGGTGGATCTGTTCGCACACGCATGAACCCAGTCCCTATGGTTCTCCTTGAGACAACAGGACGAGCCGCCATTGGGAAGAGACGGTACAGACTGCCCGTGGTCAAAGTTCTGTATGCATTCCTCCGCTGTCTTGCATTCTCCCACTGCTAGCTAGGGTGAGATCGTGAGGAGCTAACAGTGATACTGATAGCGCCCGATCGCCCGGGGCTCCGTGGTTTGCAGAGATGAGTCAGATGCTGATTGTGCCACCTTGGACAATTCCACATCGATTTGAGACGCGCTGGAGCCAGGCGGGAGAGGCTCGAGAGGCAGTGGCCCACAATCGCCAACCACTGAAGGCTTGGTTCCTGAACGGGACAGGTTGAGGGTGCAAGCCATCTGATGCAGTGATCAGAACCATACAGAGCGCTAGTCACTTCCAGTATTAATAAGCAGATGGAATGTTTTTTACAGTGGTGTAACACACAGGACGTAGACCCCATGAGCTGTCAGGTAGAGAGTGGTCATTCCTGCAGTCTATGTTTGATAAGCAGAAATCGCCGCCACCCATTCGAGCAAGGGTTTGCAGCGGCAATTTCAGCTGGTCATGAGGGGTTTAACGGGAAAAACCTGTTAGTCACCCATTAGTGAAACGCTTTCTTATTGGGAACGCCAAGGCTTAGGCCAAGGCCTGAGAGCTACGCTGCCCCGATGGGATTTGCCTTGGTTCTCTAAGCGCTATGTGAAGTAGCCGTCGAGCCATTGAATCAAATACCCTCAAAGCTGTCTATCAAGACGGCGCTGTTGCTCGCCTTGACTACTGCTGCCGGCCAGTGATTTGAGGGCACTGTCGACGAGACCCAACTGCCTTGCCATTAATGCCGATTTGAGCAGAGCGGTGTTATGGTCCAACCCGGCATTTGTGCCGGGGTTATTAACAGTGCATATAGATCACAGACCGTGGAATTGTGGGTTTTTATCCCTCCCCATGGGGAGAGGGAGTGAGAAAAAGCTTCATTGTTTGTGCCTGGTACGGTTGGCGTGTTGAGCGCACAGCAGCATTAGGTCATCGCCTCAGCTGTTTGTGTGTCACGTGTGCGACTGCATTGCAGACCACTTTCAAAACAGCGATTGTCTCATTGGCTTTGTGAAGGAAGAGTGACGGGGGCAAGGGGCAACAACCACTCAGGGTAGTTAGGCACTCCACTCAGGAGTAGCAGCTTCTACTGCCCTCTTCAGAGGTACAGAGGTAGTGGATATTTGTAGAGCGGCGTTTGGCTCGACACCGTCTCCTTTTATCCGCTTATATCGTGATATGTTTAATTTGGCTGATCTGTATCAGCGTGGCTGAAGGGAGATCTTGAGAAAGAAAGAGAAAGAAAGCAGGATTGTGACATGTTCATAAATCCGCTTTAAAAGAAGAAATATATTATGGCACGTTTCAAAGTGGTATTAGCAGAGCTGAAGGGCGAATTTTGAGCTGCAAGGAGAGGACAGAGACCTTGGACAGGTTCAATCAGGTCCGGCGTGGTTAGGAAAACGTGTTTATATGTGACCCCCCCAGGGGAGCCGTTATGGGTTTTACCTCTGCCCTAGGGCAGAACAGCCTGAAGCAAATTATGCACACACCAACAGCCACGGGGAGTACAGGTGTCCTCATATAAGGAACCCTGGCTCAATCTGCCTCCCATTATCTTCAGCCACTGGACCAGAATTGAAGAAGCCATAGAAGACTCAGAAGATCTCGCCGTTGATATCAGCCATCAACGTCTTCCTACAATGAGCACACCAAGCTTATCCAAGGGTGGGTAACAAAAATTTCAGAGCGCTGTGTGCTAGTTCCCCTTGGCGGCCGCTCCACCCCCCCGACATTGCTCTCAGGAGGACACAGCACGCCAGGGACAGCTTCATTAATCCCCACTATGCGCCAGCTGAGCCTCTTTAAAGAGTGAAGCAGCATTGGGTATTTTTAGGAGGATATTCCTCTCGAGGATGTGCTATCAGTGTTAGTCTCAGTGAGGTATATCTGAAGGCACTGACTCAGGAGATGACAGGGTTATTGTGAAGAAAATGAATATTTATTGGAACAATTCATTACACTGACCCAGATGTTTAACACCCCTTCCTTCGGGAAATTGTGAGGTATTAATCCTGGATGATGACGCTATTGTGCCTCTGTGCCTGAATTCTCAGGTTATTGAGTGGGGTCAGGGAGATTAAGGGATTCCCTCCAACCCGGAAGTGGATAAGAGGAAGGGCGACAGTAACTCCTACAGCTTACGCACGGGTGCAGCAAGGAGCGGGCCTCGCCTCTCTCTGCAGCGCCAGAGGTGTAACGAGAGAGGTCAATAAAGCGCCATCCTGGCATCACCCGGCGGCGCTGCGAAGAGGACGCCTTATGACAGGCGAGGGGAGAGAACGGGAAGACGGCACAGCGCCGGCTGTGACCGAGCCCACTGTCCCCCACTCTACCGCTGGAGTGTATGGAGGAGAATGTTTTTTGTTGATGTGTGTAATAGCAGAGTTGGCTCTACTTGACACTGTCAAAAAAGAGCCCCTTTTCCATAATACATCCGGTGAGCGTTGAACCTTCCTCACTCGCCCCTCTACACTATGAGTGCATCAGCTCACCATGGTGCATAGTTGAATGCACACATAAGGCAGGTATATAAAAGGTATTAATGTAAATTATAAAGACCTCACTTTACAGACTCCCAGGAGTGCCAGAAGTGAGTGTTTACATAGCAGGCTGCAGTCTCAGCCAGATGATGGCTGATGACGCGACTCCGCTATTCGGGATTGGCGCTCTGTCTCAGGCTAACGCTCAGTCAGTGCAGTTCAGACCCGTGCCATGCCCCTACGGAGGGCCTTGATTACCACGGCATGCTGGCTCAACGTATCGGGCGCCCGCTTCTCAGAACGCGCTCGATAATAACACATTGGGGATGGCGCATCATCACAGACTAAGGTCTCTGTTGGGCACGACCCAGACCCATGCTGCGTTCAAGAGGTGGTCTGCATTACCACGGTCACGAAGGTGCCCAGTGTATCGGGCCACCTTTCCCGAACGCGCCAGGCTCACCACACTGGGAGTGTAGTTAGCCCACCAGAGGTGCAGAGCTGAAGACACAGGAGGTGAAAGGAGGAATAATACCAGACGCTGCCTTTGTTTATCTCAAAGAGACCTCACATTACAGACTCCAAGGAGTACTGTAGTGAGTGGTTCATAATAGTGCAGTTTATTGTGACATGATGACGGCAGCAGCCGCTAGTTAGGATGGCGCACTATCGCAGGACTAAGGTCTGATTAGTGCGATTCAGACCCATGCTGCGCTCACGAGGGCCCGAGCTACCACGGTGACGAAGTTTTCAGTGTATCGGCGCCCCCACTTCTTTCTGAACGCGCTAATACACACCACACTGAGCGTAGTTCAGCTCACCCGGGAGGCAGAGCTGAACACACACAGGAGGTGAAGGAGAGCATACCAAGACACCCGCTGGCTTATCTCAAGGAGACCTCACATTCAGCAGGCAGCTGTCTCTGTCCCAATGGCATATGAAGACGCAGCCGTTAGGCCGAATGACGCCTTGCTGCAGGCCTTGCCTCAGCCAGTGCAGAGCAGACTCCGTGCGACGTTCACGGAGAGCGGGAATACCAGAGTTACAAGTATAACCAAGGTATGGACGCCTCCGGCCTATTCTGAACGCAACAATGCCTATGGCTCTGAGCGCAGCTCACTACACATTGAGTGTGCTAAGCTTGAGCAGCCACATGAGACCAGTAAGAGGTGTTGTGGACCATCATATACACCTTTCAGACTGTGCCGTAGTGCTAGGGAATGTGGATGGGTCTCGTGGCAAGCAGCAGTTCAGTCAGACAATGACGTGATGACGCACCCACTGGGAGATCGCCACTGCCTCAGGTTAATGCCCCAGACAGCGCAGTTCAGAATCATGTTGCGCTCACGGGAGGGCCGGATTACTGGAGTTAGGGCGTGAACTTAATGTATCAAGGCGATTCACACAGAAACCAGCTGATGTTTCCTCTGCTTTGGAGGGGGCCCCACTCCTGCCGGGTCCCACCAACCTACAAAGTGCTGGGGAATAGCGGGCATAGGGCATAGAGAATACAGGTCCTTCCTACTGGACGCACTGCAGCTTCACAGGCGCGCCCGCTTTCTCTGCATTGCTGGCAGTGGCAACGTTGTACCTCTCACGCCGCTAGAACAGACGCAGAGAAGGTTATGCCCTCAATTCCATCGGGACTCCCACCCCCGCTTCGCGGGGTGGTGGGAACGGTGATGGAAAACGCCCGGACAAAGTAGCCGCCTGATGTAGAGATCACGGAAATTTTGGCGAAGGAGGCGGTACAGAAGTCCCGAGAGCAAAGGAACAAAGGGCTCTATTGCCCATTTCCTAGTGCCCAAAAAGACGGGGGAGAGGCGAATTTAGCGAATTTAACGTAGAGCATAACCAAACGCCTTTCCAATGCTGACAACAATAAATGGTTTACTGAATGTGGCCCAGAAGGCGACTAAGACGCGACATACGAGCCGGCCACAGAAAGCTTGGCGTTCGCCAGGTGGATTTAATTAGCAGATGCGCCGTTAGTATTTTCACACTCCGAATATTTTCAAGGGAGTGCAGACGAATGTTGCGACAAGATACACTCAGACACCAGCTGGTTTTGCCGGCCGCAGAGAGCTGGCGTGGTTGACGATTGGTTGTTAGCATTGCGATTATCTTCACGCTGTTTAATGCTGTAGGAAAAGGGTGTAGATAGTTACCTGGGACTGTTAGCCAGACACTGCACGAGCGAGGGCTGATTTCAGATGCACAGGGCGATTGCACAAAAGTAGGCTTATCGAGTATGTACGATTTGTCTCATGTCGCAATTTCGGGTGCCATTGTAAATACGCGTTGCAACAGCGCGGTTGCTTCAATCAAGACTAGACTAGCGTAATGCCATCGTTGGTGGTGGTTTATAGAACCTGACGTTGGAACCCGGCTCACGAGATTCGAAGGGCAAAGGTGTATCTAACATTCAGAGACGCCTGTTCTACCAATGGGGAGGGCTGAGCGCCAGTTCAAGCGAGTGGAGTGCATGGCTCAAGTGCCAAAGACACTCCTTCGAGTTTGGAACGTTGATTGAGCTGGTCACACTTCGCAAGCCTCCATCTTCGGAATGCGATGGTTTGGCACCGACCAGTACACATATAGGTTCCTGCACTCACAAAGTGAGAGGATTAGCTGGCTCACAAGCACTTCGCCGCTGAGAAAGGCAGCCACATTCTCCGGGCTATGAATGAAACAGATTCGTCAGAGGGTTCGAGACACTTGGGTGGTGCCTGCACGTTTGCCTCTGAACAACTGAGAGTGGTGTCTAGCCACATGTCTGGTAGTTATATATATCCTCATGAGCCTCTCGAGAATAACACTGGGAAGAGACGGCCACAAGATTGCCCGCGGGTGAAAGTTCTTCGTATGTATTCTTCCAGATTTCCTTCACGTTAGCCAGGGTGAGATCAGAGGCTAACAGCGAGCGATACGCCACGCTCGCCCGCGGGTTTCAGAGATGAAATGATGTTGAATTACTGATTGCCCACGACACGCGAGCCAGGCGGAGCCGAGAAGGGGGGCCCATAATCGCCGTCGGGCTGCTTGCTCTCGAACGACAGTTGAGGCGCTGCGGCTACTGAGGCGATCAGAATCACACAGACGCTTGGGGGCTAGTTCCACTTCCACGACGGAGTTTTCACAGTGGTAAATAGACGAGACTCAGCTGTCAGGTAGAGAGTGTGCTCATTCCTGCAGTTCATGTTTGGATAAGCATCACCATTCGAAAGGTTTGCAGATCAGCTGAAAGTCATGAAGGGTTTAACGAAAAACCCGTTCAGTCACTCCACAAGTGAAACGCTTTATGGGAACGCTGACGTTAGGCCGTCGCCTAGAGCGCTGCTCGATGGACGGCTGGTCTTCGAGCTCGGGCACGCCGGCTCGGTTACTGAACCAAATACCAGTCGCCGTTATCAGATCGTGTGCTTGACTAGGCCAGGTAGCGGATAGTAAGAGTAAAACTATTTGATACGAGGCTGCACACGCCCAGGTGGTTGGCTTAACAGTGCATATAGATCACAACGTGGAACGTGGGCGGTTACTCTCCCCATGGGAGAGAGTGAAAAGTCGTTTAGCTAAGGCACATGCTGGAGCGCACAGCGCGCATTAGGTTAACGCCGCGTTAGGATTTAGGGGTTCACTTAAAAGAACACACCTCTATTGGCTTTGTGAAGGCATTGAGACGCAAGCACGAGGCGCAAGGGGCAACAACCGCCTCAGGTGAGATGTTTGAACTAATCGCGAGTAGCAGCGCACTGCCCTCTCTCAGAAAAGGATGTAGACACTCAGTCGACACCGTCTCCTTATTTTCATTCGTTGGATATGTCTTCTGTCTTCTGCTCAACACAGCGTTGGTTGAAGGAGATCTTGGAAAGAAACAGAGAAAAGAGCAGGATTAGACCATGTTCATAACCGCTTTTATTAGAAGAGAATATGGCACGTTTTTTAATTCTTAGTTGGTCGTAAGATCTGCAGAGCTGGAAAGGCGATTTTGGCTAAAGTGAGAGATGAGCAGGGATCTTTTGGAAAGCATCAGGTCCGCTTGTTAGAAAACGCGTTATGTAAGAAAATAGTTTTTAATCTTTCAGCTGACACTAAGATAAGGAAGGAGACCTTGAGCTAGAGTGAGCAGAAGCAGACGATAGACCCATCAGGCCCGTGATGAAAAGGACTTGTGGCAGGCCTCTTGATCAGGTCAGTATATTAGAGACATGAAGCTGAACTGACAGAATGTGAGGTATCTATTCGGATTTAGACAGTATGACTTATGTTAGTTTGTTCCCCGCCTACTAACTCCCGTTCATTGAGTGAGTAGGGTGTCTGTTGGACACTTCAATGGGAGTGACTGATGCCATTCCATTAGCGGACATAGTGTTGTCACAGAACATTGAGGCATGGCTATCTGCCGGGTACAGATAACATCGGCGTATTCTGATGACTGAGCCACTGGTTACTGGCATTGCCATTGAGCTAGATGGGGCGTGTTATAAATGATGAGCGCAGATGGTGTTTTAGTGCAGTACGCGAAATTGGTTGAAAGACAGGGCTGGCCCATTCGGTGGTTGAATGGGATGTGTTGTGGTCCGCAGGGCAAAGACACAAGCCTGGGCCTAACCAATAGGAGCAGAGTTGGCGGGCGGAGCTCCATAGTGAACGCACTAGTCACCGGAGTGTAACCTGTCTGCATGAGTGGAGCTGAGCCCCATAGACCTTGGTTAGTTCAAGAAGATGTACCGGAGGCAGATTAGGAACGTCTCCTTATAGCAGGACACCTGTAACTCATTGCTGTAGGTGTGTGCATAAATTTTTGCTTCAGGTTGTTGTAGGGAGGCACCAGCCAGGAAGCAGAGTCAGGCCCATCAGGGAACTCGAGCACTGTGCAACGACTGGCTACCGGACGCAAAACTCCAGTTCCTACGAGCGGAGCGGAGTCTCTACAGGGTATGGTACCTCACCCTAGGGAGAATAGCTTAAAGCAAAAAATATGCACACACTCTACAGCCAATGGGAGGCAGGTGTCCTATATAAGGAAACTCTGCTCCATCAATCTGCCTCCCGAGATATTATCTTCAGCGAGACTAGAGAGGATCGGTAGGGGGTTGTTTATGTCCGCCTCCACTCATAGAACTGAGTTACACTGCAACTTAGTCGTTTCATTTGTGGAGCTCCGTTATGCAGGGGGAGCTCTGGCTCCTATTGGTTTAAGGCGGATGAAACACTAAAATGTACTCTGCCGAGCCTAACACATCCGATTCAAAAATGAGAAAAGGTCAAGCCTAGCAATGGCTGGGACCACTCCCCGCAGTACTGTGACTAAAACCCCCCGGGAAGGCTGGGCATAACATACCGCTCGCCCCTCGGTTATAGACCTGCCCCTCTAGCTCAAATGGCAATGCCAATGGCTAGTGGAGATCATCAGAATAGACGCCGTGCTAATCTGTACCAGCAGATAGCGTGCCTCAATATTCTGTGATAACACTATCGCCTCACTAATGGAATGACATCAGTCATTCTACATTAAGTGTCCAACAGACCACCTTTACTCACTCTATGAATCCATAGATTAGTAGGCAGGAACAAAATATAAAAAAGTATATATTGAATCAGATAGATGACCTCACATTCTGTCAGTTCAATACATGACTCTATGTACTGACCCCTGAGTCAAGAGACATGCCACAGATAGCCTTTCATCCAAAGCGACTGATAGAGACCTGTCTATCGTCCTGGTTTTCTTTCCTCTAGCTCAAGATTCTCCTTCAGCTATGCTGAGTGCAATCGAGCTTTGAAAGCTGAAAAGCTCTATTCTGACATAACACGCTTTCCTAACCAAGGCGGACCTGACAAGAACCTGTCCCAGGTCCTGCTCTGTCCTCTCCTTTCTAGCCTGCGAACGCCTTCAGCCTCTGCTGAATGCCGACTGAGCTAAAGAGTTGAAAAACTGCCATAATATGTGTGTTTTTCTAATAAAAGCGGATTACTGAAACATGGTCACAATCCTGCTTTCTTTCTCTGTTTCCTTCTCAAGATCTCCCTCAGCCACGCTGAGTACAGATCGAGCCAAAGAGTTAGAAGACACAAGTATCCAACAGATAGAAATCAATGAAAGGATTGCCGACCAAGACGCCGCCTACAAATATCCACTACCTCTGTACCTCTGAAGAGGGCAGTAGAAGCTTTCTGCTACCCACGAGTGGAATGCGCTTTAATATCCTGAGGCGGTTGTTGCCTCACAACAGATGCGTTAATGCCTTCACAGCAATAGACACCGCTGTTTAGAAAGTGGTTACCCAATGCAGCCGCACCGTGAACACAAACAGCTGAGGCGATGACTCCACCGCTGCTGTGCGCTCAACGAACACGCCAAAGCGCGATTGGGACAGACAATGAAGCTTTTCTCACCTCTCCCCATGAGGAGGTGACAAAAAAGCCCACAATTCCACGGTTCAGTTATATGCACTGTTAATAACCCTGCACAAATGCCTGGTTAGACGCAACACCGCTCTGCTCAATGCATTAATGGCAAGGCAGTGGGTTTACGACAGTGCACTCAAATCACTGACTCGGGCTTAGGGTAGTCAAGGCGAGCAACAGCGCCTGCTTGATAGACAGCATTTGAGGGGGTATTTGATTCAATGGCTCAACGGCGACTTACATAGCGCCTTCGAGAACCAAAGCCAAATCCCATCGGGCAGCGTAGCTCAGGCTCCTGGCCTAAGCCTTCGCTCCCAATAAGAAACGTTTCACTAATGGGTGACTGAACAGGGTTTTCCTGCTAATCCCTCATGACCAGAAAGCTGAAATTGCCACAAAACACTCGAATGGTGGCGGTGATTTTTGTTTATCAAATATAAACTGCAGGAATGAGAGAGCACACTTCTGCCTGACAGCTCATGGGGTCTTTGGCTGTCCTGTGTGTTACACCACTGTGAGAAAACATTCCATCTGCTTGTGTATACCCTGAAGTGGAACTCGGCCCTAGCGCTCTGTATGGTTCTGATCACTGCATCAGATAACCCACGCGCTCAACCTGTCCCGCTCAGAACCAAGCCTTCAGTGGTTGGCCGAACAGGCCACTGCCCTATCGAGCCTCCCGCCTGGCTCAATCGGCCTCGCCGATGTGGAATTGTCCAAGTGGCACAATCAACATCTGACTCATCTCTGCAAAACCACGGAGCTCCCCGGGCGCCTGGCGCTATCAGTATCACTGTTAGCTCCTCTGATCTCACCCTGGCTAGCAGTGAGAATGCAAGACAGCGGAGGGAATGCATACAGGAGAATCTCGGCCACGGGCAGTGCGGGAACACGCTCCCTTCCCAATGGCGGCTCGCCCTGTTGTCTCAGGGAGAACCAGGGGGACACTGCGCGTCTCACACGTGAGAACAGATCACCTCAGTTTCTCCCGAATTGTTTCCAAATTTGAGATGGGGTGCAGACACCACTGGGCCGGCCTCGAGGACCCTCTGACATGAGATCTGCCCTCACGTTCAAGTAGCCCAGAATGTGCGCTGCTCTCAACGAGCGAAGGTGCTTGTGAGCCCACAGCCACAATTCCTCTGTCACTCTCTGGTGGAGTGGCAGGAGACCTGAACCTCCTGGCGATTTATGTGAGCTACTGTGGTCCGGTTGTCTGACTAAAACAATACATCGCGAACCCGAAGGGTAGACGGGGGGTTCAAAACCAGTCGAACCGCTTCCAACTCCAAGAGGTTTTATGTGCCGACCTGATTGAGGCATGCACCGCCTATCGCTTGAGACTGACATGTCCCTCCTCCCCATCCAGTTAGACAGGCATCTGTATACACTGGAATGTAGGATGACACCTGCCCATCGAACTCCGTGCGTGAGAACGCACGGGTTCCTCATTAGTCCAGGTCTGTTTAGCGAGAGAGGAACCACCACTCAACCGATGACTGACGCACTTCTAGTCTTAGTTGGGCTAACCACCGCTGTGTTCTGCGCATGTGCAGAAGCCCCAGCGGTACCACAGAGTGGCTGACATGAGACCCAAAAGTGACATGATCGGGATGAAGGCCAGCATTGTGTGAACTGATGTACACTTTCAGGGCTAGTACTGAATGCTGCCCTTCTGAGGGTCCGAAATTCACGCCTCATCATTACAGTGTCTAGCTGTAGTCCTGTAGACTATCTGATGACTGGGCCAGGTGCGCTCTTTTTCCACTCCACAATAACCCCAGACGCGTGAATGAATCACTGTCTGGGTGTCGTAAAGGGGAACGCCAGCTCTGCTGGACGGGCGGAAACCAGCAGGTGCTCTAGGTAGGTAATATCCTTATCCCTTGACGACGCAGCGTTCAATGCCGCTTCCACACATTTGGAAAACGCCTTTGGTGTGCCAGGTAATTTAAGGATCCAGAGAGCACTCTTGAAAGGCGAATCCGCAGAAACTTTCGTGGCGAGATTGGACCGCACATGAAAGTAGCTATTCTTAGGTTATAAGCTGTGGCCAAAAGTTCCCTTTGGACACATTCCAGTAGACGACTAGTTACTGGAGTGTAACTCCAGTTCTATGAGTGGAGCGGAGCCCCATAGGGGAGCTCTGCTCCTATTGGTTTACCCTCTGCCCTAGGGCAGAACAGCCTGAAAACAAAAATATGCACACACCTACAGCCAATGGGAGTACAGGTGTCCCTATATAAGGAACCCCGTTCCCTCAATCTGCCTCCCGAGATATTATCTTCAGCGAGACTAGAGAGGGTCGGCAGGGCCTAAAGTCCTATGGGGCTCCGCTCCACTCATAGAACTGGAGTTACACTCCGGTAACTAGTCGTTCTATATCGTGGAGCTCCGCCCCATAGGGGAGCTCTGCTCCTATTGGTTTACGGCGGAGCGAAACGCTCCAAAATGTACCCCCTGCCGAGCCTAACACATCCCATTCAAAAATGAGAATAGGTCAAGCCCAGCAATGGCTACAACCAATTTCCGCAGTACTGCGACTAAAATACCCACCCGGGCGTCACAATATACCGCGTCATCGGTTATAGACCCGCCCCCTCTAGCTCAATGGCAATGCCAATGGCTAGTGGACGGATCCTCAGAATAGACGCCGTGCCAATCTGTACCAGCAGATAGCCGTGCCTCAATATTCTGTGACAACACTATCGTTCACTAATGGAATGACCTCAGTCACTCTACATTAAGTGTCCAACAGACCGCCTTACTCACTCAATGGAACCCAGAGATTAGTAGGCAGGAACAAAATATAAGTCATACTATCTGAATCAGATAAATGACCTCACATTCTGTCATTTCAATACATGTCTCTATGTACTGACCCTGAGTCAAGAGACATGCCACAGATAGCTTTTCATCCGAAGCGGACCTGATAGAGACCTGTCCATCGTCCTGCTTCTCCTTCCTCTAGCTCAAGATTCTCCTTCAGCTATGCTGGGTGCGATCGAGCTTGAAAATTAAAAAGCCTATTCTTGACATAACACGTTTTCCTAACCAAGGCGGACCTGATTGGAACCTGTCCAAGGTCCTGCTCTGTCCTCTCCCTTTAGCTCAAAATCGCCTTTCAGCTCTGCTGAATGCCGACCGAGCTCAAAGAGTTGGAAAAACGTGCCATAATATGTTTCTTCTAATAAAAGCGGATTTATGAACATGGTCACAATCCTGCTTTCTTTCTCTGTTTCCTTCTCAAGATCTCCCTTCAGCCACGCTGAGTACAGATCGAGCCAAAGAGTTAGAAGACATATCCAACAGATAGAAACGAATAAAAGGAGACGGTGTCACCCAAGACGCCGCTCTACAAATATCCACTACCTCTGTACCTCTGAAGAGGGCAGTAGAAGCTGCTACTCCACGAGTGGAGTGCGCTTTAACACCCTGAGGCGGTTGTTGCCCCGCCGCCTCGTACGCCGTCTCAATGCCTTCACAAAGCCAATGAGGCAATCGCTGTTTTGAAAGTGGTCTACCCAATGCAGCCGCACCGTGACACACAAACAGCTGAGGCGATGACCTAATCGCTACTGTGCACTCAATGTAACACGCCAAAGCGCGTACTGAGCACAAACAATGAAACTTTTTCTCACTCCTCTCCCCATGGGGAGGGGGATAAAAAGCCCACAATTCCACTGTCTGTGATCTATATGCACTGTTAAAAACCTTCGGCACAAATGCCGGGTTGAGACGTAGCACCGTTCTGCTCAAATCGCCATCAATGGCAAGGCAGTCGGGTCTCGTCGACAGTGCACTCAAATCACTAACCCGCTTAGCGGTAGTCAAGGCGAGCAACAGCGCCGTCTTGATAGACAGCATTTTGGGGGGTATTTGATTCAATGGCTCGAACGGCGACTTACATAGCGCTTCGAGAACTAAATCCAAAACCCATCGGGGCAGCGTAGCTCTAGGCATTAGCCTAAGCCGTCGCGTTCCCAATAAAAACGTTTCACTAATGGGTGATTGAACGTTAAACCCTTCATGACCAGCTGAAATTGCCGCTGCAACACTCGAATGGTGGAGGGCGATTTCTGCTTATCAAACATAAACTTTCGGCCACGGGCAGTGCGCGAATGCGTCTCTTCCCAATGGCGGATCGTCCTGTTGTCTCAGGGAGAAACTTGACATGAGATCTGCCTCTACGTTCAAGTAGCCCGGAATGTGCGCTGCTCTCAACGAGCGAAGGTGCTTGTGCACCCACAGCCACAATTCCTCTGCCGCCCGATGGAGGGCAGGAGACCTGACCCCTCCCTGGCGATTTATGTGAGCTACTGTGGTCCGGTTGTCTGACCAAACCAACACATCGCGACCCCGAAGGGTAGACGCGAAGTGGTTAAAAACCAGTTGAACCGTTTCCAACTCCATGAGGTTTATGTGCCGACCTGGTTGAGGCCATGCACCACCTATCGCTTGAGACTGACATGTCCCTCCCCATCCAGTTAGACAGGCTTCTGTATACACTGGAATGTAGGATGGCACCTTGCCCATCGGGACCCCGTGCGTGAGAACGCACGGGTTCCTCCAATAGTCCAGGTCTGCTCTTAGCGAGAGAGGAACCACCACCAACCGATGACGTTGACGCACTGGGTCTAGTCTTAGTTGGGCGAACCACCGCTGTGTTCTGCGCATGTGCAGAAACCCCAGCGGGACCACAGAAGTGGGCTGCCGACATGAGACCCAAAAGTGACATGATCGATAGCGCCGTTACTGTGTAATTCGGACGACACTCCCTCAGGGCTAGTACCAATGCTGCCCTTCGAGGGTCCGAAATTCGCGCCCTCATCATTACAGTGTCTAGCTGTAGTCCCAGGTAGACTATCTGATGACTGGGCCAGGGTGCGCTCTTTTTCCAATTCACAGCGAACCCCAGACGCGTGAGATGAATCACTGTCTGTGTCGTGTGCGTGAACGTCAGCTCTGCTGACGGGGCGAGAACCCGCAGGTCGTCTAGGTAGGCTAATATCCTTATCCCTTGACAACGTAGCGGTTCCAATGCCGCCTCCACACATTTGGAAAACGTTCGAGGTGCCAGGGCGTACCCAAACGGCATCCTCTTGAACTCGTACGCCCCCCCTCTATGGCCCACGCCGCCGCTATTCCCCAGCACTAGGTTGGTGGAATAGCCCAAGGTGGGCCCCCTTTGAAAGGGAGAGGACACATCAGCTCGTTCTGGGTGAATCGGGGGCTTTGATACGTTGGTTACGACCGTAACTCCAGTAATCTTGCCCTCCGTGAACGCAGCACGGGTCTGAACTGCACTGTCTGAGGTACTGGCCTGAGACAGAGCGCTCTTCCCGGAAAGCGATTGCGTCATCATGTCATTGTCTGACTGAGACTGCCGCTTAGCATGAGACTTATCCTTTACAGAACTCAACAGAATCTGAAAGGTGTGATCTCTGACTGATACCACACGGTGGTGCCACCATGCCTCTTTACTGGTCTTAAGCGGCTGTTCAACGACACACTCAATGTGTGGTGAGCTGCGCTCAGAGCCATGGGCATTGATACGTTCAGAATAAGCCGGAGGCGTCCATACCTTGGTTATACCTGTAACCCTGGTATTCCCGCTCTCCGTGAACGTCGCACAGGTCTGATCTGCGCTGACTGAGGCATTAGCCTGCAGCAAGGCGTCATTCCCGGCTAGCGGCTGCGTCTTCATGTCACATTGGGACAGAGACAGCTGCCTGCTGAATGTGAGGTATCCTTGAGATAAGCCAAGACGGTGTCTTGGTATCTTTCCTCCCTTCACCTCCTGTGTGCGTTCAGCTCTGCACCTCTGGTGGGCTGAACTACACTCAGTGTGGTGAGCCTGGGCGCGTTCAGGAAAAGGTGGGGGCGCCGATACACTGGGCACCTTCGTGACCGTGGTAATCGGGCCCTTCTTGAACGCAGCATGGGTCTGGGTCGTACTAACAGAGACCTTAGTCTGTGATAGTGCGCCACCCCCAATGTGGTTATTATCAGCGCGTTCTGAGAGAAACGGGGGCGCCGATACGTGGTTACGCCCGTAACCGTAGTAATCAGGCCCTCCGTGAACGCAGCACGGGTCTGAACTGCACTGACTGAGGCGTTAGCCTGAGACAGAGCGCCGTCCCGGATAGCGGTCGCGTCATCATGCCATTATCTGGCTGAGACTGCAGCCTGCTATGTGAGACACTCACTACGGCACTCCTAGGAGTCTGTAAAGTGAGGTCCTATAAGGTACACTTAATACCTTTTATATACCTGCCTTATGTGTGCATTCAGCAACGCACCATGGTGGGCTGAGCTGCATTCATAGTGGTAAGAGAGAGAGCGAGAGTGAGGAAGGTCGAACGCTCTCGGATGTATTATGGAAAAGGGGCTCTTTCTTGACAGTGTCAAGTAGAGCCAACTCTTTATTACACACATTAACAAAAAACATTCTCCTCCATACACTCAACGTTAGAGTGGGGGGGCAGTGGGCTCGGTCACAGCGGGCGCTGTGCCGTCTTCCGTTCTCTCCCCCTCGCCTGTCATAAACGGCGTCTCTTCTGGCCGCCCTTCGGGTGATGCCAGGATGACGCTTTAATGACCTCTCTCGCCGGCACCTCTGGCGCTGAAGGGGGGGGCGAGGCCCGCTCCCTTGCTGCTGGAGGCCGCCGTCTGACGCCAAGCTGTAGCGAGAGTAGCGGCCGCCCTTCCTCATATCCACTTCCGGGTTGGAGGGAATGGGGGGCAGCTTAATCTCCCGCTGTTTAGCAGCCCACTCAATGAGACCTGAGAATTCAGGCACAGAGAGGCTGTGGCGTCATCATCCAGGGATGTAATGACCTCACAATTTCCCGAAGGAAAAGGGGGTGTTAAACATCTGGGTCAGTGTAATGAATTGTTCCAATAGAATATTCATTTCTTCCCCAATAGCCCTGTCATCTCCTGAGTCAGTGCCCTCAGATGATGCCTCAGCTGAGACTAACACTGATAGCACATCCTCAAGAGGAATATCCTCCCTAAAAATGCCCAATGCTGCTTCCACTCCTTCAAAAAAGGAGGGCGCAGCTGGCGCATAGTGGGGGATTGATGAAGCTGTCCCTGGCGTGCTGTGCCCCTCAACCCACGAAACAATGTCGGGGGGGGTCGACAGCCGCCAAGGGGAACAGCGACATTGAGCTCTGAAAAGAGCTTTTGTAAAATGCTTACCTTTGGATAAGCTTGGTGTGCTCATTGTAGGAAGACGTTGATGGCTGGATATCAACGACGAGATCTTCCTGAGTCTTCTATGGCTTCTTCAATTCTAGTCCAGTCGCTGAAGATAATGGGAGGCAGATTGAGGGAACGGGGTTCCTTATATAGGGACACCTGTACTCCCATTGGCTGTAGGTGTGTGCATATTTTTGTTTTCAGGCTGTTCTGCCCTAGGGCAGAGGGTAAACCAATAGGAGCAGAGCTCCCCTATGGGGCGGAGCTCCACGATATAGAACTACTCCTCGCAGACCGTGTGTGTGTGTATCGGACCAAACGACAGACAGACATGGCAGAAGTCGCACCAGCACCCGCAGCCGCAGTGCCGGCCAAGGCACCCAAGAAGAAGGCAGCAGCCAAGCCCAAGAAAGCGGGACCCAGCGTAGGAGAGCTCATCGTCAAGGCTGTGACCGCCTCCAAGGAGAGGAGCGGCGTGTCCCTGGCCGCGCTCAAGAAGACGCTGGCGGCAGGCGGCTACGACGTGGAGAAGAACAACTCCCGCGTCAAGATCGCAGTCAAGAGCCTCGTCACCAAGGGCACCCTGGTCCAGACCAAGGGCACCGGTGCATCCGGCTCCTTCAAGCTCAACAAGAAAGCCGTCGAGGCGAAGAAGCCCGCCAAGAAAGCCGCAGTCCCCAAAGTAAAGAAGGTGGCCGCCAAGAAGCCCGCCGCGGCGAAGAAGCCCAAGAAGGTAGCAGCCAAGAAGGCCGTCGCCGCAAAGAAGTCCCCCAAGAAGGCCAAGAAGCCCGCTACACCCAAAAAGGCGGCCAAGAGCCCCAAGAAGGTGAAGAAGCCCGCCGCAGCGGCCAAGAAGGCGGCCAAGAGCCCCAAGAAGGCTACAAAGGCAGCCAAGCCCAAAGCCGCCAAGCCCAAGGCAGCCAAGGCCAAGAAGGCAGCCCCCAAGAAGAAGTAAACCTATTACAAACAGTGTTCTACTCGACACATGTTGTACCACAAAAGGCTCTTTTAAGAGCCACCCACCTATTTCCATAGAAAGCGCATTGATTTCCATATACTACCTGTCGTGAAAAAGAAATTACGCACACTAGGCTACTTTTACGCACACAACATTGTCCCACTGTGCGAAGGGAGAGGCATATAATAGAGGGCCAAAATGGCTTAGAAATTCGACCTCACCAGCCATTTGTATATGAGCCACATTTGTATATGAGCCACTATTCCCGTTCAGAGGCAGGCTGCTGTGATGTGTTACAAGTGCCATGTAATAACAATAACAATACTATAGTGGCTTCGAATTCAAACTCACGAGTGCACCCTCAACAGCCATATTTATATATGAGCCACTGGCCTATTCCCGTTCAGAGGCAGGCTGCTGTGATGTGTTACAAGTGCCATGTAATAACAATAACAATACTATAGTGGCTTCGATTTCAAACTCAAGAGTGCACCCTCACCAGCTGTTTGTTTCCCATTTGGAGAGAAATAATGTGAGGATTTCATGTCGGACATTTTGGCGCTCACGCGAAATGACACAAAGTAACAAAGTCGGAGGGACACAAAGTAGCCTCTCACTCGCTGCCTGTGGGTGGGAACCGGCTTAGGGCTGTCTGTCTGTCTGTCTGTCCCTCGCTCCAATTGGATAAGGCCACACCGGCCCGGTGGCCAATCGTTGCCTCTTGTGGCGAGGTATAAGTACGGCTCTCGAAGTGGCGAGCGGCTCATTCAGACTTTCTGTGACTTTCTCAAGCTACCAATATGAGCGGAAGAGGCAAAACCGGAGGCAAGGCCAGGGCGAAGGCAAAGACCCGTTCATCCCGTGCCGGGCTCCAGTTCCCCGTGGGCCGTGTGCACAGGCTGCTGCGCAAAGGCAACTACGCCGAGCGTGTGGGCGCTGGCGCACCAGTCTACCTGGCCGCCGTGCTCGAAAGTACCTGACTGCTGAGATCCTGGAGTTGGCCGGCAACGCTGCCCGTGACAACAAGAAGACTCGTATCATCCCCCGTCACCTGCAGCTGGCCGTCCGTGAACGACGAGGAACTGAACAAACTGCTCGGCGGTGTGACCATCGCTCAGGGTGGTGTGCTGCCCAACATCCAGGCAGTGCTACTCCCCAAGAAGACCGAGAAGGCAGTCAAAGCCAAGTAAATTCGCTACTGCGACTTCAACTTGACTACTCAACCCCCAAAGGCTCTTTTAAGAGCCAACCACCTAGCTCTCCAAAAGCGCAAAGTACCTTTCTATGACCGCTACACATTGAGTGGGTGTATACACAACTATTTCGACATTCTGTGCCCACATGAGGCCTTGCATGAACAACAACACCTACTAGGCCTCGTTTGCCATAGCAGGCTAGCATTAGATTACAACGTCCCTATAAGATGTCACTCTTGACTTTGGCGACTATTATTGCGCGTAAAGGGCCGGCGGCGTCCTATTGCGCATAAAGGGCCGGCGGCGTCCTATTGCGCGCGCGCACCGGGAGTTTGAATTTTGGAGAGGCCGGGCCTCCCGTCCAATGGCCAACGGAGGAGGCCTGCGCAACGGGCCAATCGGGGTGGTGGGGAGATGGTGTCCAATCAGCAGGCGCCACTGCCGGCTTTATAAACTTCACATAGGCATTTCGAGGCTATACTCCCGACTGTCAGAGAAGCGCCATGGCCAGAACCAAGCAAACCGCTCGCAAATCCACCGGTGGCAAAGCCCCCAGGAAGCAGCTCGCCACTAAGGCTGCTCGCAAGAGTGCCCCGGCCACCGGCGGTGTGAAGAAGCCTCACCGTTACAGGCCCGGCACCGTGGCTCTGAGAGAGATCCGTCGTTACCAGAAGTCCACTGAGCTGCTCATCCGCAAGCTGCCCTTCCAGCGCCTGTGTGAGAAATCGCCCAGGACTTCAAGACCGACCTGCGCTTCCAGAGCTCCGCCGTGATGGCCCTACAGGAGGCTAGCGAGGCTTACCTGGTCGGCCTGTTCGAGGACACCAACCTGTGCGCCATCCACGCCAAGCGGGTGACCATCATGCCCAAGGACATCCAGCTGGCCCGCCGTATTCGCGGAGAGCGCGCATAAATGAGGATGACCTGAACTCCAAAATCCCCCAAAGGCTCTTTTAAGAGCCACCTCCATATTTCCATCAAAAAGGCACAATTGTTCCATGTATACACGCACCTCTACATTACCCACCATGTGTGTTGTTCACTAACACGTCTTAAAAGCTACGTATTGCACCTTTTCGTTGCCTGAAGTCTAGCTTCAATGTGTGTGTGTGTGTATATGTGTATATATATACACAACCATATATACAACCGTCTGGCATCATCCACTTACTTTGGACTATAGTAGCACAGTAAAATGCTTTACAAAGGAGGGGGAAAAGAAACGAGTGATAATATAGGCCGAATAGTTACAAGAATTGTGTTCAGATGAATAATTGACACTATTAGTTGTGTCATTAGTTGCCTTGAATGCAGTCCAGAAGAAACATTGCATGCCAACTTACTTTGAAAGTCCCATGTTGCAGTGCTGCTGAGAGACTCATGCAGAGGCCCAAACTTTACAGTGGAGCACGGAGGCCATCTTGTGGTTAAATGTGGGTACTGCACCTCATGGTCATTTGCTCTTTAGGCCAGCGTTTCCCAAACGCGGTCCTGGGGTCCCCAAGGGGTGCGCGTTTTGCCCTAGCACTCCACAGCTGATTCTAATACTCCCAGCTTGATGATGATGAGTTGATTATTTGAATCAGCTGTGTAGTGCTGGGGCAAAAACTCCCAAAACGTGGCCCGAGTTTGGGAAACCCTGCTTTAGGCTAATACTAGCCTATTAGGATGGCTTGGTTCGATCGCTTTAATGGCAACTGCTAAACTCTAGTTTTCACTAATTACTTGTCCCAGGTCACCATTATGAATCCAATAGCAAAACAAATGTTTCAAAATTGCTCAATAGTGGAAAAAAGGCCAGGAAACGATGGGTTCTCAGCAATATTTCACCAACAACCAATCACTATTCAAGCATAGACATTAGGATCATCAACAAATATTCCTAAATCATACTACAAAAGGGTTGTAACGAAATGGATTTGTCTGTTCAATGCAAGTTCAACGTCAAAGAAAAAGTGCATCACCACAACAAACGTGTCTTTAGATACACTGTAAAAAATGACTTTGTGGAATGTACTCAAGCAATTACAGTCAACAAAGGCACACGTCATATTATTGAGTAGATCTTTTTGCTTGTTTTTATGAGTAGATAAGCTTGAGTAAGTTGAGTTGATGTGGTCCAATACATTGAGTAAAGATGATAGAGACGTAAAAAGGATTATATTACGTTGATTCGACTCAAATAGACACTGAGAGACTGAGAGACTGAGAGAGTGAGTGAGAGAGAGAGAGAGAATGTGTGAGTGAGTGAGACTGAGAGTGTGAGTGAGTGAGTGAGTGAATGAGAGAGTGAGTGAGTGAGAGAGAGAGACTGAGAGACTGAGAGAGTGAGTGAGTGAGTGAGAGACAGAGAGAGACAGAGAGAGAGAGAGAGAGAGAGAGAGAGAGAGAGAGAGAGAGAGAGAGAGAGAGAGAGACTGAGAGAGAGAGACTGAGAGACAGAGTGAGTGAGTGAGTGTTCCACATAGCCTATATCAGTATTTGAGTATGTTTCCCGCGCACGGTAGGTGCTTTCACGTCACCTTTGAAATCGCTCCTCCCTAGTCCCCTAGAACGAGCGCCCTCCCCTTTGCAACGCCTCCGAACATATCACAGAGGCGCGCTTTCTGTGCCGCTGGCCTCAATCAGGTCGACCAAACGCAGATAATAGCGCTCCACGCACCGTTGCTGAAGTCATTCATTCACTTGAACTCAACTAGCGAACACACCATGTCTGGAAGAGGCAAAGGCGGCAAGGGACTTGGAAAAGGAGGCGCCAAGCGTCACCGCAAAGTTCTATATCGTGGAGCTCCGCCCCATAGGGGAGCTATGCTCCTAGTGGTTTACCCTCTGCCCTAGGGCAGAACAGCCTGAAGCAAATTTATGCACACACCTACAGCCAATAGGAGTACAGGTGTCCCTATATAAGGAACCCCGTTCCATCAATCTGCCTCCCATTATCTTCAGCGACTGGACTAGAGTGAAGAAGCCTAGAAGACTCAAGAAGAATTTCGTCGTTGACTGCCAGCCGTCAACGTCTTCTAAATGAGCACGCCAAGTTATCCACCCCCAAAGGCCCTTTTCAGGGCCCTGTGCCGCTGTACCTCCATGGCAACCACGGACCCCCACGACCTATGTTTCGTGTGTTTGGGACCGCTGCATGCCAAGGATGGTCTCGGCGACCCTCCTAATTGCGCTCCTGCGCCTCCTTCCTATGAAGGAGAGAAAGCAGCGCTGGGCGTTTTTCAAGGAGGATGTCCCTCTTGATGATGCAATGTCCGTGCTCGCCTCTGGCTCAGAGGCATCAGCGGGCAGTGCGGAATCAGAGGATGACGGGGAGAGCGCCGAGCCGGATGTCCCAGTGGGGCAAGCCAGAGCTCTGGCGCCAGCCTTTAAGACCCCCCTTTCCATCGGGAAGCGTGAGGTCTGAAGGTTCCCTGTGCGAGGAAGACATGAGCTCTGTTAGGTCAGAGGCTCTGTCCTTCGCGGCTGCCTCTCTGCGTTCGGACTTTCCCGAACTCATTGAGAAGGCGGCCACTCGACTGGAGATTGCGCTGCCCCCACCTCCCCTCCGATGGAGGTGGATTTGATGGAGGGCGGCCCCTACTCCAAGCCGAGAAGGGCGGCTGAGCCAATGGCTCCAGCCTTGCCCTCTCTTGGCAAATATGTCGAGGGCTCGTGGGGGCACCTCTGGCGGCGCGTTCGCCGGCCAGAGTGTACACCCCATTCACCAGAGTGGCTGGATATGAGTGGGCGGCTAGGGGAATCCCCAGGCTCGAGGGCGCCATGACGGCGTTCCTAGTGCCGGGTTCGAGTCCCTGGGCAGCCTCCAAGAAGGCCACCCTGCCAGCACAGAAGGACAGGTTCACAGCCCAGTTGGCTGAGAAATCCTTCACGCTGGGAGCCCAGAGCGTTGCGGCGGCGAACAACATCGCCCTCCTCGCGGCCTCCTGTCCCGTCTCACAACGGGCAGGTCTGAGATGACCAGCGAGGAAGTGGAGGAGGCCTCCAGGATTTCCGGAGCCATCCTCCACCTGACGCAAGCGGTCGCTATATGTGCGGGCAGGACCATGGCCACCTCGGTGGTCACGGAGCGGCACCTCTGGCTGTCGATGACGGCTATGAAGGAGACCGACAGAGCATCCTTGCTCAACGCCCCGTCTCCAGCGAAGGCCTATTTGGCCTCGCTGTGAAGGACGCTACAGAGCGCATCGCCAAGCTGGACGAGGAGAGGAGGCACCTGGCGAAGCATTTGCCGCTGGCAATGAAGGCCAGCAGAGCCCCAGCCAACCCGTCCACCTCTAACGCCCCCAGTAAATCCGCTGGGAGGCGAAGGGCCAGGCGACAGGCGCACACCCCAGGCGGCAGGAGAGCGGGCTCGGCCCTCCAGCAGCGACGGTGACGGCGTCGGTTCCGCCGGGCGAGAGAGGTCGTCCAGAAGCCAGCCTGGCAGCACCAGAAGGTCTCCCAAAAGAGGCGGCATCTCTGACGAGGCGAGGGGGAGAGAGCAGAGGACGGCCCGGCGCGTGACGCAGAGGGGCCTACTGTTCCCCCACCCCACTGTTCAGGGCGTGGAGGGCATTGTGTGTAATTATGTGAATAAAGAGCGGAGTCTCACTGACATTGTCAAAGAAAGACACGTATTCCATAAGGTACAGAACACTTCACGTTCTATGGCACCCCCTCACCATCCTGAGTGTAGCTCAACCCACCCAGAGTGCGTTGCTGAGCGCGCTCAGGAGAGGAAAAGGGAAGAGATAGCAAGGCGCAGCCTTAGCTCACCTAATAAAGATCTCTTACTACAGACTCCTAGGAGCTCTGTAGTAAAGGTCTCTCATAGCAGGCAGCTGTCTCTGTCCCAATGTGACATGAAGGCGCAGCCGCTAGCCGGGAAGAACGCCTTGCTGCAGGCTAATGCCTCAGCCGGCGCAGTTCAGACCCGTGCGACGTTCACGGAGAGCGGGAATACCAGAGTTACAAGTGTAATCAAGGTATGGACGCCTCCGGTCTATCATGAACGTAGCAATACCCAGGGCTCTGAGCGCAGCCCACCACTCACTGAGTGTGTTGTTGAGCAGCCGCATGAGACCAGTAAAGAGGTGTTATGGCACCACCGTGTGGTACCAGTCAGAGATTACACCTTTCAGACTCAGATGAGTACTGTAATGGATGGGTCTCATGGCAAGCGGCAGTCTCAGTCAGACAATGACGTGATGACGCAATCGCTATCCGGGGAGAGCGCGCCGTCTCAGGTTAATGCCTCAGACAGCGCAGTTCAGAACCGTGCTGCGTTCACGGAGGGCCGGATTACTGGAGTTACGGGCGTAACTAACGTATCAAGGCCTCCGATTCACGAACCAGCTGATGTTTCCTCTCCCCTTTCGAGGGGGCCCCCTGGGCTATTCCACCAACTCAGTGCTGGGGAATAGCGGCGGCAAGGGCCATAGAGGAATACAGGTCCTTCCTACTGGACGTAAAAGAGCTTCGTGCACGTCCGCTTTCTCTGCATTGCTGGCAGTGGCAACGAAGCTGTACCCTCTCACGCTGGCTAGAACAGACGTTAGAGAAGGGTTATGCCCTCCAATTCCATCGACCCCACCCCCGTTTCGGGGAGTGGTGGAAACGGTGATGAAAACGCCGGACAAAGTAGCCGCTCTGATATCAGAGATCACGGAACTTTTGGCGAAGGAGGCGGTCACAGTAGTTCCCCGAGAGCAAAGGAACAAAGGGCTCTATTCGCCCTATTTCCTAGTGCCCAAAAAGACGGGGGAGTGAGGCCGATTTTGGATTTACGCATTCTCAACGAGAGCATAACCAAACGGCCCTTCCGAATGCTGACGACAAAACGTCTACTGGAGTGTGTCCAGAAGGGAGACTTTTGTACAAGCATAGACCTAAAGGACGCGTACTTTCATGTGCCGATTCAATTTCGCCACAGAAAGTTTCTGCGGTTCGCCTTTCAAGGGGGTGGCGTACGAGTTCACGAGGATGCCGTTTGGGTACGCCCTGGCACCTCGAACGTTTTCCAAATGTGTGGAGGCGGCATTGGAACCGCTGCGTCGTCAAGGGATAAGGATATTAGCCTACCTAGACGACCTGCTGGTTCTCGCCCCGTCAGCAGAGCTGGCGTTCACGCACACGACACAGACAGTGATTCATCTCACGCGTCTGGGGTTCGCTATGAATTGGAAAAAAGAGCGCACCCTGGCCCAGTCATCAGATTGTCTACCTGGGACTACAGCTAGACACTGTAATGATGAGGGCGCGAATTTCGGACCCTCGAAGGGCAGCATTGGTACTAGCCCTGAGGAAGTGTCGTCCGAATCACACAGTAACGGCGCTATCGATCATGTCACTTTTGGGTCTCATGTCGGCAGCCCACTCTGTGGTACCGCTGGGGGCTTCTGCACATGCGCAGAACACAGCGGTGGTTCGCCTAACTAAGACTAGACCCAGTGCGTCAACGTCATCGGTTGGTGGTGGTTCCTCTCTCGCTAAGAGCAGACCTGGACTATTGGAGGAACCCGTGCGTTCTCACGCACGGAGTCCCGATGGGCAAGGTGTCATCTCTACATTCCAGTGTATACAGATGCCTGTCTAACTGGATGGGGAGGGACATGTCAGTCTCAAGCGATAGGTGGTGCATGGCCTCAATCAGGTCGGCACATAAACCTCTTGGAGTTGGAAACGGTTCGACTGGTTTTGAACCACTTCGCGTCTACCCTTCGGGGTCGCGATGTGTTGGTTTGGTCAGACAACCGGACCACAGTAGCTCACATAAATCGCCAGGAGGGGGTCAGGTCTCCTGCCCTCCACAGGGCGGCAGAGGAATTGTGGCTGTGGGCTCACAAGCACCTTCGCTCGTTGAGAGCAGCGCACATTCCGGGCTACTTGAACGTAGGGGCAGATCTCATGTCAAGAGGGGGTCCTCGAGACGACGAAGTGGTGTCTGCACCCAGACATTGTTCTCCAAATTTGGAAACAATTCGGGAGAGCCGAGGTGGATCTGTTCGCGTCACGTGTGAACGCGCAGTGTCCCCTATGGTTCTCCCTGAGACAACAGGACGAGCCGCCATTGGGAAGAGACGCGTTCGCGCACTGCCCGTGGCCGAAAGTTCTCCTGTATGCATTCCCTCCGCTGTCTTGCATTCTCCCACTGCTAGCCAGGGTGAGATCAGAGGAGCTAACAGTGATACTGATAGCGCCCGATCGCCCGGGGCTCCGTGGTTTGCAGAGATGAGTCAGATGTTGATTGTGCCACCTTGGACAATTCCACATCGACGAGACGCGTTGAGCCAGGCGGGAGGCGCGATAGGGCAGTGGCCCATAATCGGCCAACCACTGAAGGCTTGGTTCCTGAACGGGACAGGTTGAGGCGCCGTGGGTTATCTGATGCAGTGATCAGAACCATACAGAGCGCTAGGGCCAGTTCCACTTCCAGGATGTACACAAGCAGATGGAATGTTTTCTCACAGTGGTGTAACACACAGGACGTAGACCCCATGAGCTGTCAGGTAGAGAGTGTGCTCTCATTCCTGCAGTTTATGTTTGATAAGCAGAAATCGCCCGCCACCATTCGAGTGTTTGCAGCGGCAATTTCAGCTGGTCATGAAGGGTTTAACGGGAAAAACCTGTTCAGTCACCCATTAGTGAAACGTTTCTTATTGGGAACGCGACGGCTTAGGCCAATGCCTAGAGCTACGCTGCCCCGATGGGATTTGGCTTTGGTTCTCGAAGCGCTATGTAAGTCGCCGTTCGAGCCATTGAATCAAATACCCCTCAAAATGCTGTCTATCAAGACGGGCGCTGTTGCTCGCCTTGACTACCGCTAAGCGAGTCAGTGATTTGAGTGCACTGTCGACGAGACCCGACTGCCTTGCCATTAATGGCGATTTGAGCAGAGCGGTGTTACGTCCCTAACCCGGCATTTGTGCCGAAGGTTATTAACAGTGCATATAGATCACAGACCGTGGAATTGTGGGCTTTTTATCCCCCTCCTCATGGGGAGAGGAGTGAGAAAAGCTTCATTGTCTGTGCCCAGTACGCGCTTTGGCGTGTTACGTTGAGCGCACAGCAGCGATTAGGTCATCGCCTCAGCTGTTTGTGTGTCACAGTGCGGCTGCATTGGGTAGACCACTTTCTAAACAGCGTTTGTCTCATTGGCTTTGTGAAGGCATTGAGACGGCGTACGAGGCGGCGGGGCAACAACCGCCTCAGGGTATTAAAGCGCATTCCACTCGTGGAGTAGCAGCTTCTACTGCCCTCTTCAGAGGTACAGAGGTAGTGGATATTTGTAGAGCGGCGTCTTGGTCGTCACCGTCTCCTTTTATTCGCTTCTATCTGTTGGATATGTCTTCTAACTCTTTGGCTCGATCTGTACTCAGCGTGGCTGAGGGGAGATCTTGAGAAAGTAACAGAGAAAGAAAGCAGGATTGTGACCATGTTCATAAATCCGCTTGTATTAGAAGGAACATATTAGGGCACGTTTTTTCCAACTCTTTAGCTCGGTCGGCATTCAGCAGAGCTGAAAGGCGATTTTGAGCTAGAAAGGAGAGGACAGAGCAGGACCTGGGACAGGTTCCAATCAGGTCCGCCTTGGTTAGGAAAGCGTGTTATGTCAGGAATAGGCTTTTCAACTTTCAAGCTCGATTGCACTCAGCATAGCTGAAGGAGAATCTTGAGCTAGAGGAAAGAGAAGCAGGACGATAGACAGGTCTCTATCAGGTCCGCTTTGGATGAAAGGCTATCTGTGGCATGTCTCTTGACTCAGGGTCAGTACATAGAGACATGTATTGAACTGACAGAATGTGAGGTCATCTATCTGATTCAGATAGTATGACCTTTATATTTTGTTCCTGCCTACTAATCTATGGATTCAAGAGTGAGTAAGGCGGTCTGTTGGACACTTAATGTAGAATGACTGATGTCATTCCATTAGTGGACGATAGTGTTATCACAGAATATTGAGGCACGGCTATCTGTTGGTACAGATTAGCACGGCGTCTATTCTGATGATCTGCCCACTAGCCATTGGCATTGCCATTTGAGCTAGATGGGCGGGTCTATAACCAATGACGCGGTATATTGTGACGCCCAAGGGGTTTTTAGTCACAGTCGGCGCGGGAATTGGTTGCAGCCATTGCTGGGCTTGACATTTTTCATGTTTAATGGGAAGTGTTAGGCTCGGCAGGGAGTACATTTTGGAGCGTTTCGCTCCGCCTTAAACCACTAGGAGCATAGCTCCCCTATGGGGCGGAGCTCCACGATATAGAACGACTAGTTACCGGAGTGTAACTCCAGTTCTATGAGTGGAGCGGAGCCCCATAGGACTTAAGGCCCTACCGATCCTCTCTAGTCTCGCTGAAGATAATATCTCGGGAGGCAGATTGATGGAACGGGGTTCCTTATATAGGGACACCTGTACTCCTATTGGCTGTAGGTGTGTGCATAAATTTGCTTCAGGCTGTTCTGCCCTAGGGCAGAGGGTAAACCACTAGGAGCATAGCTCCCCTATGGGGCTCCGCTCCACTCATAGAACTGGAGTTACACTCCGGTAACTAGTCGTTCTCCGCGATAACATCCAGGGAATCACCAAACCCGCTTATCCGCCGTCTGGCGCCGCGGCGGCGTGAAGCGTATTTCCGGTCTGATCTACGAGGAGACCCGCGGTGTCCTGAAGGTGTTCCTGGAGAACGTGATCCGTGACGCAGTCACCTACACCGAGCACGCCAAGAGGAAGACCGTTACCGCTATGGACGTGGTCTACGCTCTGAAACGTCAGGGACGCACCCTGTACGGTTTCGAGCGGTTAAAGTCACTCTCTCGAACCACAACACCCCGACTCGAACCCAAAGGCTCTTTTAAGAGCCACGCACATCCGCTTCAAAAGGGCCCATTCCATATAGTTTTTTTCTTTTCTTCCGTATGCTATTTGGTAGGAAAGTATGAGCCACTTCGAGTGGACAGGGAGTATTAAATAGAGGATTCTAATGTCCCTTCCCGTTTTAGCGCACAGAGGGAGGCCTATATCTGACAGTGGCAAAGTGTAGTGACGTTGTTATTTTGGGTCAAGCAATAGTGGCATTTGGACAACATAAAGCCACCACCAGTCGGTAGACGTGCCTCGAAAAGAGGGGGACAGCGCGCGCGCACACACACAGTCCAAAATGGGAGCCCTATGTCTGATGGTGCCAACGTGGGCAATTCTATCACCAGCATTATGTGGCACAACAATCGTGCCATTCGGACAACTATTCAGGCCCCCCTTTTGAAACACACAATTCCCCATCGGTCACAGAGCATAGGCTATAGAGAGGAGGGAGGGTGTGAGGACCCGCGCGCGCCCTCAATTGTCTTTGTTCGGGAAGCTAGCCTCTGAGCGGAAGGCTCTTTTGAGCGCTAGAGCTCCACTGGGCAAATAGCAGGGGCGCCTACGAGCAAGCAGGGGAGTGTCCACGGCCGCCGACTTTGATTCGCTTCCTCTTCATAAGACGGGTAAGCACCCTTCACCCCTCATTCGTTTCTGAGAAGCAACGAGACATCATCATGCCCGAGCCAGCAAAGTCAGCGCCCAAGAAGGGCTCCAAGAAAGCCGTCACCAAGACCGCAGGGAAGGGCGGCAAGAAGCGCAGAAAGTCCAGGAAGGAGAGTTACGCCATCTACGTGTACAAGGTCCTGAAGCAGGTCCACCCCGACACCGGCATCTCCTCCAAGGCCATGGGAATCATGAACTCGTTCGTGAACGACATCTTCGAGCGTATCGCCGGAGAGTCCTCTCGCCTGGCCCACTACAACAAGCGTTCTACCATCACCTCCAGGGAGATCCAGACCGCCGTGCGCCTGCTGCTCCCCGGTGAACTTGCCAAACACGCCGTGTCCGAGGGCACCAAGGCCGTAACCAAGTACACCAGCTCCAAGTAAACAGCGCATTTGGACTACTCTACTAACCCAAAGGCTCTTTTAAGAGCCACCCACTCTGTCAGTAAAAAGAGCATTTCCATCGCCACCGAATGAATGCGCAGGTAGGCTGCGTTACATTGTAGGACCGCGGTTACATTGTATCATTGTTTAATGGGCGGCGCGCGCCGGCTCGGAGAACGGCTACATTGTATCATTTCCCCCGCCCGTTCCAGCGTAGGGGTTTAGCACGCCTTTTTTGTTGTCTTTGCACGCTGAATAGTAACCCATGTTTGTCGGCCTCCATTCCAGGTGAAGGCAATGTAAAATGGCACCATTTGACAAAGGGTGTAAATAAAAAAGCAGTCTGTTGGGTTTGAATGGAAAGAAATGCCTTTTGTCGTTTAATGAGCGGATAGTCATTTTGAGTCGACTTCCTGAATCGGTAGGACACGGACGGAGAGAATGGACGCTCCATCATTGGACTATACCCTAATGATGTGAATGAGAAACGATAATGGCAAGAATAAAAAAGGGGGTGAATAATCCCGTCTAGGAAGAATAGGAGTAGGCATATATATATATATATATATATATATAAACGTAGCCCTTTTTGCCAACGGGTCATTTCTGGTCCAGGTCGCATCATACATAAATAGTCCCCTGTAGCTCAGTTGGTAGAGCACTGTGCTTGCAACGCCAGGGTTGCGGGTTCGTTTCCCAAGGGGGCCAGTATGAAAATGTAGGCACACACTT
>NW_025534809.1:42500-45000 GCF_020615455.1 Coregonus clupeaformis
CGCCCGTTCCAGCGTAGGGGTTTAGCACGCCTTTTTGTTGTCTTTGCACGCTGAATAGTAACCCATGTTTGTCGGCCTCCATTCCAGGTGAAGGCAATGTAAAATGGCACCATTTGACAAAGGGTGTAAATAAAAAAGCAGTCTGTTGGGTTTGAATGGAAAGAAATGCCTTTTGTCGTTTAATGAGCGGATAGTCATTTTGAGTCGACTTCCTGAATCGGTAGGACACGGACGGAGAGAATGGACGCTCCATCATTGGACTATACCCTAATGATGTGAATGAGAACGATAATGGCAAGAATAAAAAGGGGGTGAATAATCCCGTCTAGGAAGAATAGGAGTAGGCATATATACAGTGGGGAAAAAAAGTATTTAGTCAGCCACCAATTGTGCAAGTTCTCCCACTTAAAAAGATGAGAGAGGACTGTAATTTTCATCATAGGTACACGACAACTATGAAAGACAAAATTAGAAAAGAAATCCAGAAAATCACATTGTAGGATTTTTTTATGAATTTATTTGCGAATGATGGTGGAAAATAAGTATTTGGTCACCTACAAACAAGCAAGATTTCTGGCTCTCACAGACCTGTAACTTCTTCTTTAAGAGGCTCCTCTGTCCTCCACTCGTTACCTGTATTAATGGCACCTGTTTGAATGTGTTATCAGTATAAAAGACACCTGTCCACAACCTCAAACAGTCACACTCCAAACTCCACTATGGCCAAGACCAAAGAGCTGTCAAAGGACACCAGAAACAAAATTGTAGACCTGCACCAGGCTGGGAAGACTGAATCTTCAATAGGTAAGCAGCTTGGTTTGAATAAATCAACTGTGGGAGCAATTATTAGGAAATGGAAGACATACAAGACCACTGATAATCTCCCCTCGATCTGGGGCTCCACGCAAGATCTCACCCCGTGGGGTCAAAATGATCATAAGAACAGTGAGCAAAAATCCCAGAACCACACGGGGGACCTAGTGAATGACCTGCAGAGAGCTGGGACCAAAGTAACAAAGCCTACCATCAGTAACACACTACGCCGCCAGGGACTCAAATCCTGCAGTGGCAGACGTGTCCCCCTGCTTAAGCCAGTACATGTCCAGGCCCATCTGAAGTTTGCTAGAGTGCATTTGGATGATCCAGAAGAGGATTGGGAGAATGTCATATGGTTAGATGAAACCAAAATATAACTTTTTGGTAAAAACTCAACTCGTCGTGTTTGGAGGACAAAGAATGCTCAGTTGCATCCAAAGAACACCATACCTACTGTGAAACATGGGTGTGGAAACATCATTCTTTGGGGCTGTTTTTCTGAAAAGGGACCAGGACGACTGATCCGTGTAAAGGAAAGAATGAATGGGGCCATGTATCGTGAGATTTTGAGTGAAACCCTCCTTCCATCAGCAAGGGCATTGAAGATGAAACATGGCTGGGTCTTTCAGCATGACAATGATCCCAAACACACCGCCCGGGCAACGAAGGAGTGGCTTCATAAGAAGCATTTCAAGGTCCTGGAGTGGCCTAGCCAGTCTCCAGATCTCAACCCCATAGAAAATCTTTGGAGGGAGTTGAAAGTCCGTGTTGCCCAGCGACAGCCCCAAAACATCACTGCTCTAGGGGAGATCTGCATGGAGGAATGGGCCAAAATACCAGCAACAGTGTGTGAAAACCTTGTGAAGACTTACAGAAAACGTTTGACCTGTGTCATTGCCAACAAAGGGTATATAACAAAGTATTGAGAAACTTTTGTTATTGAACAAATACTTATTTTCCACCATAATTTGCAAATAAATTCATAAAAAATCCTACAATGTGATTTTCTGGATTTTTTTTCCTCATTTTGTCTGTCATAGTTGACGTGTACCTGTGAAAATTACAGGCCTCTCTCATCTTTTTAAGTGGGAGAACTTGCACAATTGGTGGCTGACTAAATACTTTTTTTCCCCACTGTATATATATATATATATAAACGTAGCCCTTTTTGCCAACGGGTCATTTCTGGTCCAGGTCGCGTCATACATAAATAGTCCCCTGTAGCTCAGTTGGTAGAGCACTGTGCTTGCAACGCCAGGGTTGCGGGTTCGTTTCCCAAGGGGGGCCAGTATGAAAATGTAGGCACACACTTAACTGTAAGTGGCTCTGGATAAGAGCGTCTGCTACATGACTCAAAATGTCCATGTAAAGTGTAGTACATTTGAGTCACATAGTGTATTTTCCTTCCTACTACCCTCATGAGGCAACAGGATAAATATAATAAAATAATAATAATATAATATGCCATTTAGCAGACGCTTTTATCCAAAGCGACTTACAGTCATGCGTGCATACATTTTTGTGTATGGGTGGTCCCAGGGATCGAACCCACTACCTTGGTGTTTCAAGCGCCGTGCTCTACCAGCTAAGGCAGTTGCTTCCACGTGAGGATATGAATGTGTCTGTAGGCCAAGTCACAGTATAACACAGTGAGCGAGCGGGCGGCCCTTGCGATAGTCGTTGG
>NW_025534809.1:55000-62500 GCF_020615455.1 Coregonus clupeaformis
GACTTTGTGGAATGTACTCAAGCTATTACAGTCAACAAAGGCACACGTCATATTATTGAGTAGATCTTTTTGCTTGTTTTTATGAGTAGATAAGCTTGAGTAAGTTGAGTTGATGTGGTCCAATACATTGAGTAAAGATGATAGAGACGTAAAAATGATTATATTACGTTGATTCGACTCAAATAGACACTGAGAGACTGAGAGACTGAGAGAGTGAGTGAGTGAGTGAGTGAGTGAGTGAGAGAGAGAGAGAGAGTGTGTGAGTGAGTGAGTGAGACTGAGAGTGTGAGTGAGTGAGTGAGTGAATGAGAGAGTGAGACTGAGAGAGTGAGTGAGAGAGAGAGAGTGTGAGTGAGTGAGACTGAAAGACTGAGAGAGTGAGTGAGTGAGAGAGAGAGAGTGAGTGAGTGAGTGAGAGAGAGAGAGAGACTGAGAGACTGAGAGAGAGAGTGAGTGAGTGAGTGAGAGAGAGAGAGACTGAGAGACTGAGAGAGTAGGTGAGTGAGTGAGAGAGAGAGAGAGAGAGAGAGAGAGAGAGAGAGAGAGTGAGTGAGTGAGAGAGACTGAGAGACAGAGTGAGTGAGTGAGTTTTCCACATAGCCTATATCAGTATTTGAGTATGTTTCCCGCGCACGGTAGGTGCTTTCACGTCACCTTTGAAATCGCTCCTCCCTAGTCCCCTAGAACGAGCGCCCTCCCCTTTGCAACGCCTCCGAACATATCACAGAGGCGCGCTTTCTGTGCCGCTGGCCTCAATCAGGTCGACCAAACGCAGATAATAGCTCTCCACGCACCGTTGCTGAAGTCATTCATTCACTTGAACTCAACTAGCGAACACACCATGTCTGGAAGAGGCAAAGGCGGCAAGGGACTCGGAAAAGGAGGCGCCAAGCGTCACCGCAAAGTTCTCCGCGATAACATCCAGGGAATCACCAAACCCGCTATCCGCCGTCTGGCTCGCCGCGGCGGCGTGAAGCGTATTTCCGGTCTGATCTACGAGGAGACCCGCGGTGTCCTGAAGGTGTTCCTGGAGAACGTGATCCGTGACGCAGTCACCTACACCGAGCACGCCAAGAGGAAGACCGTTACCGCTATGGACGTGGTCTACGCTCTGAAACGTCAGGGACGCACCCTGTACGGTTTCGGCGGTTAAAGTCACTCTCTTCGAACCACAACACCCCGACTCGAACCTAAAGGCTCTTTTAAGAGCCACCCACATCCGCTTCAAAAGGGCCCATTCCATATAGTTTTTTTTTTTCTTCCGTATGCTATTTGGTAGGAAAGTATGAGCCACTTCGAGTGGACAGGGAGTATTAAATAGAGGATTCTAATGTCCCTTCCCGTTTTAGCGCACAGAGGGAGGCCTATATCTGACAGTGGCAAAGTGTAGTGCCGTTGTTATTTTGGGTCAAGCAATAGTGGCATTTGGACAACATAAAGCCACCACCAGTCGGTAGACGTGCCTCGAAAAGAGGGGGACAGCGCGCGCGCACACAGTCCAAAATGGGAGCCCTATGTCTGACGGTGCCAACATGGGCAATTCTATCACCAGCATTATGTGGCACAACAATCGTGCCATTCGGACATCTATTCAGGCCCCCCTTTTGAAACACACAATTCCCCATCGGTCACAGAGCATAGGCTATAGAGAGGAGGGAGGGTGTGAGGACCCGCGCGCGCCCTCAATTGTCTTTGTTCGGGAAGCTAGCCTCTGAGCGGAAGGCTCTTTTGAGCGCTAGAACTCCACTGGGCAAATAGCAGGGGCGCCTACGATCAAGCAGGGGAGTGTCCACGGCCGCCGACTTTGATTCGCTTCCTCTTCATAAGACGGGTAAGCGCCCTTCACCCCCTCATTCGTTTCTGAGAAGCAACGAGACATCATCATGCCCGAGCCAGCAAAGTCAGCGCCCAAGAAGGGCTCCAAGAAAGCCGTCACCAAGACCGCAGGGAAGGGCGGCAAGAAGCGCAGAAAGTCCAGGAAGGAGAGTTACGCCATCTACGTGTACTAACTGTAAGTCGCTCTGGATAAGAGCGTCTGCTAAATGACTAAAAATGTAAATGTAAAAAAATGAGAGAGAGAGAGAGAGAGAGTGTGAGTGAGTGAGTGAGTGAGTGAGTGAGTGAGTGAGTGAGTGAGAGAGTGTGAGACTGAGAGACTGAGAGAGAGAGAGAGAGTGAGAGAGACTCCCTCTATCTAGGCCTATATCAACGCGCCATAACCCATGATGTGCCAGCCTCCATAGCGCCAGCCAGACACCAAGACCCACAGACACAAAGACAATATATTAGTAGAGACAGCCAACCACCTACCTACCTACCAGAAGACAACACACAATCTCACTGTGTAGAAATAGTAGGCTACAAATACAACAACAACAACACTCACACTGCCAGTGCACAAAAAGTACTAATACAATAACACACACACATAGTGCAAGTAAGCATGTCGTAGGACTGTTTATACCATGTGGATCCTGTACATATGACGAATACAACCTGAAACTTGAGGTACAACACTAGTCTCAGCCAGGCCTCACAGGTGCATGTGTTTTAAGGTCCCCAAAAGAGCGCTTCTTTAAAACACCCCTGACCACATCAGGGGACCCCAAACCATTTGATTCCCTTGCCAGACATCTCGGCTCACTACACAACAAGTGCTGCTCGCAATCGGATGCACTTTTTAGGCCATTTAGGAGACAAATAGCACAGGAAAACCAGTGCGCACCGCTCCACCCGACAGTCGAACGGTGAGGTTTTGAGCGAGCCGCAACAAAATGCACGGCCCTTCCGCGGCCCACATTACTTTATTCTGAACGGAGACAAGTCTGCTCGCTGGGCCGTTCACTTTTGGACCAAAAACACGGCTCCGTCTGTGACTTTTGGGCCGATATAGGCGAACAGAAAACACAAGTGAAAGAGCATTTGGCCAGCCCAGAGAAGCCGAGCTGGGTGACTTGAGTCTACATGGTTCTCATGTCGCGTTTAAGGCCAGCCCCCTGCTCGGTGTGGAGCTTCAATAGCGCAGAGCAGCGTCTACAGCAAACTAATCCTCGCAGACCGTGTGTGTGTGTGTGTACCGGACCAAACGACAGACAGACAGACATGGCAGAAGTCGCACCAGCACCCGCAGCCGCAGCGCCGGCCAAGGCACCCAAGAAGAAGGCAGCAGCCAAGCCCAAGAAAGCGGGACCCAGCGTAGGAGAGCTCATCGTCAAGGCTGTGACGGCCTCCAAGGAGAGGAGCGGCGTGTCCCTGGCCGCGCTCAAGAAGACGCTGGCGGCAGGCGGCTACGACGTGGAGAAGAACAACTCCCGCGTCAAGATCGCAGTCAAGAGCCTCGTCACCAAGGGCACCCTGGTCCAGACCAAGGGCACCGGTGCATCCGGCTCCTTCAAGCTCAACAAGAAAGCCGTCGAGGCGAAGAAGCCCGCCAAGAAAGCCGCAGTCCCCAAAGTAAAGAAAGTGGCCGCCAAGAAGCCCGCCGCGGCGAAGAAGCCCAAGAAGGTAGCAGCCAAGAAGGCCGTCGCCGCAAAGAAGTCCCCCAAGAAGGCCAAGAAGCCCGCTACACCCAAAAAGGTGGCCAAGAGCCCCAAGAAGGTAAAGAAGCCCGCCGCAGCGGCCAAGAAGGCGGCCAAGAGCCCCAAGAAGGCTACAAAGGCAGCCAAGCCCAAAGCCGCCAAGCCCAAGGCAGCCAAGGCCAAGAAGGCAGCCCCCAAGAAGAAGTAAACCTATTACAAACAGTGTTCTACTCGACACATGTTGTACCACGAAAGGCTCTTTTAAGAGCCACCCACCTATTTCCATAGAAAGCGCATTGATTTCCATATACTACCTGTCGTGAAAAAGAAATTACGCACACTAGGCTACTTTTACGCACACAACATTGTCCCACTCTGGGTGTGTGCGAAGGGAGAGGCATATAATAGAGGGCCAAAATGGCTTAGAAATTGGACCTCACCAGCCATTTGTATATGAGCCACTGGTTTTCACTAATTACTTGTCCCAGGTCACCATTATGAATCCAATAGCAAAACAAATGTTTCAAAATTGCTCAATAGTGAAAAAAGGCCAGGAAACGATGGGTTCTCAGCAATATTTCACCAACAACCAATCACTATTCAAGCATAGACATTAGGATCATCAACAAATATTCCTAAGTCATACTACAAAAGGGTTGTAACGAAATGGATTTGTCTGTTCAATGCAAGTTCAACGTCAAAGAAAAAGTGCATCACCACAACAAACGTGTCTTTAGATACACTGTAAAAAATGACTTTGTGGAATGTACTCAAGCTATTACAGTCAACAAAGGCACACGTCATATTATTGAGTAGATCTTTTTGCTTGTTTTTATGAGTAGATAAGCTTGAGTAAGTTGAGTTGATGTGGTCCAATACATTGAGTAAAGATGATAGAGACGTAAAAATGATTATATTACGTTGATTCGACTCAAATAGACACTGAGAGACTGAGAGACTGAGAGAGTGAGTGAGTGAGTGAGTGAGTGAGTGAGTGAGAGAGAGAGAGAGAGTGTGTGAGTGAGTGAGTGAGACTGAGAGTGTGAGTGAGTGAGTGAGTGAGTGAATGAGAGAGTGAGACTGAGAGAGTGAGTGAGAGAGAGAGAGTGTGAGTGAGTGAGACTGAAAGACTGAGAGAGTGAGTGAGTGAGAGAGTGAGTGAGTGAGTGAGTGAGAGAGAGAGAGAGACTGAGAGACTGAGAGAGTGAGTGAGAGAGAGAGAGACTGAGAGACTGAGAGAGTAGGTGAGTGAGTGAGAGAGAGAGAGAGAGAGAGAGAGAGAGTGAGTGAGTGAGAGAGACTGAGAGTGAGTGAGTGAGTTTTCCACATAGCCTATATCAGTATTTGAGTATGTTTCCCGCGCACGGTAGGTGCTTTCACGTCACCTTTGAAATCGCTCCTCCCTAGTCCCCTAGAACGAGCGCCCTCCCCTTTGCAACGCCTCCGAACATATCACAGAGGCGCTTTCTGTGCCGCTGGCCTCAATCAGGTCGACCAAACGCAGATAATAGCTCTCCACGCACCGTTGCTGAAGTCATTCATTCACTTGAACTCAACTAGCGAACACACCATGTCTGGAAGAGGCAAAGGCGGCAAGGGACTCGGAAAAGGAGGCGCCAAGCGTCACCGCAAAGTTCTCCGCGATAACATCCAGGGAATCACCAAACCCGCTATCCGCCGTCTGGCTGCCGCGGCGGCGTGAAGCGTATTTCGGTCTGATCTACGAGGAGACCCGCGGTGTCCTGAAGGTGTTCCTGGAGAACGTGATCCGTGACGCAGTCACCTACACCGAGCACGCCAAGAGGAAGACCGTTACCGCTATGGACGTGGTCTACGCTCTGAAACGTCAGGGACGCACCCTGTACGGTTTCGGCGGTTAAAGTCACTCTCTTCGGAACCACAACACCCGACTCGAACCCAAAGGCTCTTTTAAGAGCCACCCACATCCGCTTCAAAAGGGCCCATTCCATATAGTGTTTTTTTTCTTCCGTATGCTATTTGGTAGGAAAGTATGAGCCACTTCGAGTGGACAGGGAGTATTAAATAGAGGATTCTAATGTCCCTTCCCGTTTTAGCGCACAGAGGGAGGCCTATATCTGACAGTGGCAAAGTGTAGTGACGTTGTTATTTTGGGTCAAGCAATAGTGGCATTTGGACAACATAAAGCCACCACCAGTCGGTAGACGTGCCTCGAAAAGAGGGGGACAGCGCGCGCGCACACAGTCCAAAATGGGAGCCCTATGTCTGACGGTGCCAACATGGGCAATTCTATCACCAGCATTATGTGGCACAACAATCGTGCCATTCGGACATCTATTCAGGCCCCCCTTTTGAAACACACAATTCCCCATCGGTCACAGAGCATAGGCTATAGAGAGGAGGGAGGGTGTGAGGACCCGCGCGCACCCTCAATTGTCTTTGTTCGGGAAGCTAGCCTCTGAGCGGAAGGCTCTTTTGAGTGCTAGAGCTCCACTGGGCAAATAGCAGGGGCGCCTACGATCAAGCAGGGGAGTGTCCACGGCCGCCGACTTTGATTCGCTTCCTCTTCATAAGACGGGTAAGCGCCCTTCACCCCCTCATTCGTTTCTGAGAAGCAACGAGACATCATCATGCCCGAGCCAGCAAAGTCAGCGCCCAAGAAGGGCTCCAAGAAAGCCGTCCCCAAGACCGCAGGGAAGGGCGGCAAGAAGCGCAGAAAGTCCAGGAAGGAGAGTTACGCCATCTACGTGTACAAGGTCCTGAAGCAGGTCCACCCCGACACCGGCATCTCCTCCAAGGCCATGGGAATCATGAACTCGTTCGTGAACGACATCTTCGAGCGTATCGCCGGAGAGTCCTCTCGCCTGGCCCACTACAACAAGCGTTCTACCATCACCTCCAGGGAGATCCAGACCGCCGTGCGCCTGCTGCTCCCCGGTGAACTTGCCAAACACGCCGTGTCCGAGGGCACCAAGGCCGTAACCAAGTACACCAGCTCCAAGTAAACAGCGCATTTGGACTGCTCTACTAACCCAAAGGCTCTTTTAAGAGCCACCCACTCTGTCAGTAAAAAGAGCATTTCCATCGCCACCGAATGAATGCGCAGGTAGGCTGCGTTACATTGTAGGACCGCGGTTACATTGTATCATTGTTTAATGGGCGGCGCGCGCCGGCTCGAAGAACGGCTACATTGTATCATTTCCCCCGCCCGTTCCAGCGTAGGGGTTTAGCACGCCTTTTTTGTTGTCTTTGCACGCTGAATAGTAACCCATGTTTGTCGGCCTCCATTCCAGGTGAAGGCAATGTAAAATGGCACCATTTGACAAAGGGTGTAAATAAAAAAGCAGTCTGTTGGGTTTGAATGGAAAGAAATGCCTTTTGTCGTTTAATGAGCGGATAGTCATTTTGAGTCGACTTCCTGAATCGGTAGGACACGGACGGAGAGAATGGACGCTCCATCATTGGACTATACCCTAATGATGTGAATGAGAACGATAATGGCAAGAATAAAAAGGGGGTGAATAATCCCGTCTAGGAAGAATAGGAGTAGGCATATATATATATATATATATATATAAACGTAGCCCTTTTTGCCAACGGGTCATTTCTGGTCCAGGTCGCATCATACATAAATAGTCCCCTGTAGCTCAGTTGGTAGAGCACTGTGCTTGCAACGCCAGGGTTGCGGGTTCGTTTCCCAAGGGGGGCCAGTATGAAAATGTAGGCACACACTTAACTGTAAGTGGCTCTGGATAAGAGCGTCTGCTACATGACTCAAAATGTCCATGTAAAGTGTAGTACATTTGAGTCACAGTGTATTTTCCTTCCTACTACCCTCATGAGGCAACAGGATAAATATAATAAAATAATAATAATATAATATGCCATTTAGCAGACGCTTTTATCCAAAGCGACTTACAGTCATGCGTGCATACATTTTTGTGTATGGGTGGTCCCGGGATCGAACCCACTACCTTGGTGTTACAAGCGCCGTGCTCTACCA
>NW_025534809.1:72500-112500 GCF_020615455.1 Coregonus clupeaformis
TACAGGGGAGCTATGCTCCTAGTGGTTTAAGGCGGAGCGAAACGCTCCAAAATGTACTCCCTGCCGAGCCTAACACTTCCCATTAAAAAATGAAAAAGGTCAAGCCCAGCAATGGCTGCAACCAATTCCCGCCGTACTGTGACTAAAAACCCCTTGGGCGTCACAATATACCGCGTCATTGGTTATAGACCCGCCCCATCTAGCTCAAATGGCAATGCCAATGGCTAGTGGGCAGATCATCAGAATAGACGCCGTGCTAATCTGTACCAGCAGATAGCCGTGCCTTAATATTCTGTGATAACACTATCGTCCACTAATGGAATGACATCAGTCATTCTACATTAAGTGTCCAACAGACCGCCTTACTCACTCTATGAATCCATAGATTAGTAGGCAGGAACAAAATATAAAGGTCATACTATCTGAATCAGATAGATGACCTCACATTCTGTCAGTTCAATACATGTCTCTATGTACTGACCCTGAGTCAAGAGACATGCCACAGATAGCCTTTCATCCAAAGCGGACCTGATAGAGACCTGTCTATCGTCCTGCTTCTCTTTCCTCTAGCTCAAGATTCTCCTTCAGCTATGCTGAGTGCAATCGAGCTTGAAAGTTGAAAAGCCTATTCCTGACATAACACGCTTTCCTAACCAAGGCGGACCTGATTGGAACCTGTCCCAGGTCCTGCTCTGTCCTCTCCTTTCTAGCTCAAAATCGCCTTTCAGCTCTGCTGAATGCCGACCGAGCTAAAGAGTTGGAAAAAACGTGCCATAATATGTTCCTTCTAATACAAGCGGATTTATGAACATGGTCACAATCCTGCTTTCTTTCTCTGTTACTTTCTCAAGATCTCCCTTCAGCCACGCTGAGTACAGATCGAGCCAAAGAGTTAGAAGACATATCCAACAGATAGAAGCGAATAAAAGGAGACGGTGTCGACCAAGACGCCGCTCTACAAATATCCACTACCTCTGTACCTCTGAAGAGGGCAGTAGAAGCTGCTACTCCACGAGTGGAATGCGCTTTAATACCCTGAGGCGGTTGTTGCCCCGCCGCCTCGTACGCCGGTCTCAATGCCTTCACAAAGCCAATGAGACAAACGCTGTTTAGAAAGTGGTCTACCCAATGCAGCCGCACCGTGACACACAAACAGCTGAGGCGATGACCTAATCGCTGCTGTGCGCTCAACGTAACACGCAAAAGCGCGTACTGGGCACAGACAATGAAGCTTTTTCTCACTCCTCTCCCCATGAGGAGGGGGATAAAAAGCCCACAATTCCACGGTCTGTGATCTATATGCACTGTTAATAACCTTCGGCACAAATGCCGGGTTAGGACGTAACACCGCTCTGCTCAAATCGCCATTAATGGCAAGGCAGTCGGGTCTCGTCGACAGTGCACTCAAATCACTGACTCGCTTAGCGGTAGTCAAGGCGAGCAACAGCGCCGTCTTGATAGACAGCATTTTGAGGGGTATTTGATTCAATGGCTCGAACGGCGACTTACATAGCGCTTCGAGAACCAAAGCCAAATCCCATCGGGGCAGCGTAGCTCTAGGCATTGGCCTAAGCCGTCGCGTTCCCAATAAGAAACGTTTCACTAATGGGTGACTGAACAGGTTTTTCCCGTTAAACCCTTCATGACCAGCTGAAATTGCCGCTGCAAACACTCGAATGGTGGCGGGCGATTTCTGCTTATCAAACATAAACTGCAGGAATGAGAGCACACTCTCTACCTGACAGCTCATGGGGTCTACGTCCTGTGTGTTACACCACTGTGAGAAAACATTCCATCTGCTTGTGTACATCCTGGAAGTGGAACTGGCCCTAGCGCTCTGTATGGTTCTGATCACTGCATCAGATAACCCACGGCGCCTCAACCTGTCCCGTTCAGGAACCAAGCCTTCAGTGGTTGGCCGATTATGGGCCACTGCCCTATCGCGCCTCCCGCCTGGCTCAACGCGGCCTCGTCGATGTGGAATTGTCCAAGGTGGCACAATCAACATCTGACTCATCTCTGCAAACCACGGAGCCCCCGGGCGATCGGGGCGCTATCAGTATCACTGTTAGCTCCTCTGATCTCACCCTGGCTAGCAGTGGGAGAATGCAAGACAGCGGAGGGAATGCATACAGGAGAACTTTCGGCCACGGGCAGTGCGCGAACGCGTCTCTTCCCAATGGCGGCTCGTCCTGTTGTCTCAGGGAGAACCATAGGGGACACTGCGCGTTCACACGTGACGCGAACAGATCCACCTCGGCTCTCCCGAATTGTTTCCAAATTTGGAGAACAATGTCTGGGTGCAGACACCACTCGTCGTCTCGAGGACCCCCTCTTGACATGAGATCTGCCCCTACGTTCAAGTAGCCCGGAATGTGCGCTGCTCTCAACGAGCGAAGGTGCTTGTGAGCCCACAGCCACAATTCCTCTGCCGCCCTGTGGAGGGCAGGAGACCTGACCCCTCCCTGGCGATTTATGTGAGCTACTGTGGTCCGGTTGTCTGACCAAACCAACACATCGCGACCCCGAAGGGTAGACGCGAAGTGGTTCAAAACCAGTCGAACCGTTTCCAACTCCAGGAGGTTTATGTGACGACCTGATTGAGGCCATGCACCTCCTATCGCTTGAGACTGACATGTCCCTCCCCATCCAGTCAGACAGGCATCTGTATACACTGGAATGTAGGATGACACCTTGCCCATCGGGACTCCGTGCGTGAGAACGCACGGGTTCCTCCAATAGTCCAGGTCTGCTCTTAGCGAGAGAGGAACCACCACCAACCGATGACGTTGACGCACTGGGTCTAGTCTTAGTTGGGCGAACCACCGCTGTGTTCTGCGCATGTGCAGAAGCCCCAGCGGTACCACAGAGTGGGCTGCCGACATGAGACCCAAAAGTGACATGATCGATAGCGCCGTTACTGTGTGATTCGGACGACACTTCCTCAGGGCTAGTACCAATGCTGCCCTTCGAGGGTCCGAAATTCGCGCCCTCATCATTACAGTGTCTAGCTGTAGTCCCAGGTAGACAATCTGATGACTGGGCCAGGGTGCGCTCTTTTTCCAATTCACAGCGAACCCCGAGACGCGTGAGATGAATCACTGTCTGTGTCGTGTGCGTGAACGCCAGCTCTGCTGACGGGGCGAGAACCAGCAGGTCGTCTAGGTAGGCTAATATCCTTATCCCTTGACGACGCAGCGGTTCCAATGCCGCCTCCACACATTTGGAAAACGTTCGAGGTGCCAGGGCGTACCCAAACGGCATCCTCGTGAACTCGTACGCCACCCCTTGAAAGGCGAACCGCAGAAACTTTCTGTGGCGAAATTGAATCGGCACATGAAAGTACGCTGCCCTTAGGTCTATGCTTGTACAAAAGTCTCCCTTCTGGACACATTCCAGTAGACGTTTTGTCGTCAGCATTCGGAAGGGCCGTTTGGTTATGCTCTCGTTGAGAATGCGTAAATCCAAAATCGGCCTCACTCCCCCGTCTTTTTGGGCACTAGGAAATAGGGCGAATAGAGCCCTTTGTTCCTTTGCTCGGGGAACTACTGTGACCGCCTCCTTCGCCAAAAGTTCCGTGATCTCTGATATCAGAGCGGCTACTTTGTCCGGCGTTTTCATCACCGTTTCCACCACTCCCCGAAACGGGGTGGGGTCCGATGGAATTGGAGGGCATAACCCTTCTCTAACGTCTGTTCTAGCCAGCGTGAGAGGGTACAGCCGTTGCCACTGCCAGCAATGCAGAGAAAGCGGACGTGCACGAAGCTCTTTTACGTCCAGTAGGAAGGACCTGTATTCCTCTATGGCCCTTGCCGCCGCTATTCCCCAGCACTGAGTTGGTGGAATAGCCCAGGGGGGCCCCCTCGAAAGGGGGAGAGGAAACATCAGCTGGTTCGTGAATCGGAGGCCTTGATACGTTAGTTACGCCCGTAACTCCAGTAATCCGGCCCTCCGTGAACGCAGCACGGTTCTGAACTGCGCTGTCTGAGGCATTAACCTGAGACGGCGCGCTCTCCCCGGATAGCGATTGCGTCATCACGTCATTGTCTGACTGAGACTGCCGCTTGCCATGAGACCCATCCATTACAGTACTCATCTGAGTCTGAAAGGTGTAATCTCTGACTGGTACCACACGGTGGTGCCATAACACCTCTTTACTGGTCTCATGCGGCTGCTCAACAACACACTCAGTGAGTGGTGGGCTGCGCTCAGAGCCCTGGGTATTGATACGTTCATGATAGACCGGAGGCGTCCATACCTTGGTTACACTTGTAACTCTGGTATTCCCGCTCTCCGTGAACGTCGCACGGGTCTGAACTGCGCCGGCTGAGGCATTAGCCTGCAGCAAGGCGTTCTTCCCGGCTAGCGGCTGCGCCTTCATGTCACATTGGGACAGAGACAGCTGCCTGCTATGAGAGACCTTTACTACAGAGCTCCTAGGAGTCTGTAGTAAGAGATCTTTATTAGGTGAGCCAAGGCAGTGCCTTGCTACCTTTACCCTTTTCCTCTCTTGAGCGCGCTCAGCTACACACTCTAAGTGGGTTGAGCTACACTCAAGATGGTGAGGGAGAGACATAGAACGTGAAGTGTTCTTAACCTTATGGAATAAATGTCCTTCTTTGACAATGTCAGTGAGAATCATCTCTTTATTCACATAATTATAAAAACAGCCCTCCACGCCCTGAACAGTGGGGTGGGGGGGGAACAGTAGGCCCCTCTGCGTCACGCGCCGGGCCGTCCTCTGCTCTCTCCCCCTCGCCTCGTCAAAGATGCCGCCTCTTTTGGGAGACCTTCTGGTGCTGCCAGGCTGGCTTCTGGACGACCTCTCTTGCCGGCGGAACCGACGCCGTCACCGTCGCTGCTGGAGGGGCCGAGCCCGCTCTCCTGCCGCCTGGGGTGTGCGTCTGTCGCCTGGCCCTTCGCCTCCCAGCGGATTTACTGGGGGGCGTTAGAGGTGGACCGGGTTGGCTGGGGCTCTGCTGGCCTTCATTGCCAGCGGCAAATGCTTCGCCAGGTGCCTCCTCTCCTCGTCCAGCTTGGCGATGCGTTCTGTGGCGTCCTTCACAGCGAGGCCAAATAGGCCTTCGCTGGAGACGGGGGCGTTGAGCAAGGATGCTCTGTCGGTCTCCTTCATAGCCGTCATCGACAGCCAGAGGTGCCGCTCCGTGACCACCGAGGTGGCCATGGTCCTGCCCGCACATATAGCAACCGCTAGCGTCAGGTGGAGGATGGCTCCGGAAATCCTGGAGGCCTCCTCCACTTCCTCGCTGGTCATCTCAGACCTGCCCGTTGTGAGACGGGACAGGGAGGCCGCGAGGAGGGCGATGTTGTTCGCCGCCGCAACGCTCTGGGCTCCCAGCGTGAAGGATTTCTCAGCCAATTGGGCTGTGAACCTGTCCTTCTGTGCTGGCAGGGTGGCCTTCTTGGAGGCTGCCCAGGGACTCGAACCCGGCACTAGGAACGCCGTCATGGCGCCTTCGAGCCTGGGGATTCCCCTAGCTGCCCACTCATATCCAGCCACTCTGGTGAATGGGGTGTACACTCTGGCCGGCGAACGCGCCGCCAGAGGTGCCCCCCACGAGCCCTCGACATATTTGCCAAGAGAGGGCAAGGCTGGAGCCATTGGCTCAGCCGCCCTTCTCGGCTTGGGAGTAGGGGCCGCCTCCATCAAATCCACCTCCATCGGAGGGGGAGGTGGGGGCAGCGCAATCTCCAGTCGAGTGGCCGCCTTCTCAATGAGTTCGGGAAAGTCCGAACGCAGAGAGGCTGCCGCGAAGGACAGAGCTTCTGACCTAACAGAGCTCATGTCTTCCTCGCACAGGGAACCTTCAGACCTCACGCTTCCCGATGGAAAGGGGGTCTTAAAGGCTGGCGCCAGAGCTCCGGATTGCCCCACTGGGACATCCGGCTCGGCGCTCTCCCTGTCATCCTCTGATTCCGCACTGTCCGCTGATGCCTCTGAGCCAGAGGCGAGCACGGACATTGCATCATCAAGAGGGACATCCTCCTTGAAAAACGCACAGCGCTGCTTTCTCTCCTTCATAGGAAGGAGAGCGCAGGAGGCGCAATTAGGAGGGTTGTCGAGACCGTCCTTGGCGTGCTGCGGTCCCAAGCACACGAAACATAGGTCGTGGGGGTCCGCAGTGGCCATGGAAGTACAACGACAAAGGGCCCTGAAAAGGGCCTTTGGGGGTGGATATTTCGGTGTGCTCATTTAGAAGACGTTGACGGCTGGCAGTCAACGACGAAATTCTTCTTGAGTCTTCTTAGGCTTCTTCACTCTAGTCCAGTCGCTGAAGATAATGGGAGGCAGATTGATGGAACGGGGTTCCTTATATAGGGACACCTGTACTCCTATTGGCTGTAGGTGTGTGCATAATTTTGCTTCAGGCTGTTCTGCCCTAGGGCAGAGGGTCCACTAGGGAGCATAGCTCCCCTATGGGGCGGAGCTCCACGATATAGAACTCCAGTTCTATGAGTGGAGCGGAGCCCCATAGGGGAGCTCTGCTCCTAGTGGTTTACCCTCTGCCCTAAGGCAGAAACAGCCTGAAGCAAATTCTATGCACACACCTACAGCCAATAGGAGTACAGGTGTCCCTATATAAGGGAACCCGTTCCTCAATCTGCCTCCCGAGATATTATCTTCAGCGAGACTAGAGAGGGTCGGTAGGGGCCTTAATTCCTATGGGGCTCCGCTCCACTCATAGAACTGGAGTTACACTCCGGTAACTAATCGTTCTATATCGTGGAGCTCCGCCCATAGGGGAGCTCTGCTCCTAGTGGTTTAAGGCGGAGCGAAACGCTCCAAAATGTACTCCCTGCCGAGCCTGACACTTCCCATTAAAAAAATGAAAAAAGGTCAAGCCTAGCAATGGCTGCAACCAATTCCCGCGGTACTGCAACTAAAGACCCTTCCGGGCGTCACAATATACCGCGTCATCGGTTAAAGACCCGCCCCATCTAGTTCAATGGCAAGGCCAAGGACTAGTGGGCAGATCACCAGAATAGAAGCTACACTAATCTGTACTAGCAGATCGATAAGCCTCAATATTCTGTGACAACACCACCGGCCACTAATGGAATAACACCACGTGTCATTCTACATTATGTGGACAGTAGACCGCCTCACTCACTCAATGGAATCCCAGAGATTAGTAGGCAGGAACAAAATATATAAGTCATACTAAACTGATCCCTCAGATAGATGACCTCACATTCTGTCAATTCAATACATGTCTCTACTATACTGACACTGTCAGTTAGGAGACATGCCACAAGATATGCTTTCCATCCAAAGCGGACCTGATAGAGACCTGTCCATCGTCCTGCTTTTCTCTCCTCCAGCTCAAGATTCTCTTTCAGCTATGCTGAGTACAATCGAGCTAAAGAGCTAGAAAGCCTATCTATTATCAACTGTGCTTTCCTAACCAAAGCGGACCTGATTGGAACCTGTCCATGGTCCTGCTTTATCCTCTCTTCCTAGCTCAAAATTTCCTTTCAGCCTTGCTGAATGCAGATCGAGCCAAAGAGTTAGAAAGCATCTCTCATTGAAATAGATAGAACACTTGTATATCTTCCTGATCAAAGCGGACCTGATTGACACCCTTGTCACAGTCCTGCTTTTCTCACTCTATCTTGCTCCAGATCTCCCTTCAGCCACGCTGAGTACAGATCGAGCCAGAGAGTTAGAAGACACATCTAACAGATAGAAACGGATAAATGGAGACGGCGTCGACCAAGACGCTGCTCTACAAATATCCTCTACCTCTGTTCCTCTGAAGAGGGCAGTAGAAGCTGCTACTCCACGAGTGGAGTGAGCTCTGATACCCTGAGGTGGCTGTCGCCCCGCCGCCTCGTACGCTGTCTCAATGGCTTCACAAAGCCAATGAGACAATCGTTGTTTTGAAAGTGGTCTACCCAATGCAGCCGCACCGTGACACACAAACAACTGAGGCGATGACCTAACCGCTGCTGTGCGCTCAACGTAGCACGCCAAAGCGCGCACTGGGCACAGACAATGAAGCTTTTCCTCACTCCTCTCCCCATGAGGAGGGGGAGAAAAAGCCCACAACTCCACGGTCTGTGATCTATATGCACTCTTAATAACCTTCGGCACAAATGCCGGGTTAGGGACGTAACACCGCTCTGCTCAGATCGCCATTAATGGCAAGGCAGTCGGGTCTCGGTCGACAGGGCACATAAATCACTGACACGCTTAGCGGTAATCAATGCAAGCAACAGCGCCGTCTTGATAGACAGCATCTTGAGGGGTATTTGATTCAATGGCTCGAACGGCGACTTACATAGCGCTTCGAGGACCAAGGCCAAATCCCACTGGGGCAGCGTGGCTCTAGGCATTGGCCTAAGCCGCGCGTCCCCAATAAAAAACGTTTCACTAATGGGTGACTGAACACGTTTTGTCCGTTAAACCCTTCATGACCAGCTGAAATTGCCGCTGCAAACACCCGAATGGTGGAGGGCGATTTCTGCTTATCAAACATAAACTGCAGGAATGAGAGCACACTCTCCACCTGACAGTTGATGGGGTCTACGTCCTGTGTGTCACACCATCGTGAGAAAAACGTTCCATCTGCTGGTATACATCCTAGAAGTGGAACTAGCTCGTGCGCCTTGTATGGTTCTGATGACTGCATCAGATAACCCACGGCGCCTCAGCCTGTCCCATTCAGGAACCAAGCCCTCAGTGGTTGGCCGATTATGGGCCACTGCCCTATCGAGCCTCCCGCCTGGGTCAACGCGTCTCGTCGATGTGGAATTGCCCAAGGTGGCGCAATCAACATCTGACTCATCTCCGCAAACCATGGAGCCCCCGGGCGATCGGGCGCTATCAGTATCACTGTTAGCTCCTCTGACCTCACCCTGGCTAGCAGTGGGAGAATGCAAGACAGCGGAGGGAATGCATACAGGAGAACTTTCGGCCACGGGCAGTGCGCGAATGCGTCTCTTCCCAGTGGCGGCTCGTCCTGTTCCCTCAGGGAGAACCATAGGGGACACTGCGCGTTCACACGTGACGCGAACAGATCCACCTCGGCTCTCCCGAATTGTTCCCAAATTTGGAGAACAATGTCCGGGTGCAGACACCACTCGTCGTCTCGAGGACCCCCTCTTGACATGAGGTCTGCCCCTACGTTCAAGTAGCCCGGAATGTGCGCTGCTCTCAACGAGCGAAGGTGCTTGTGAGCCCACAGCCACAATTCCTCTGCCGCCCGATGGAGGGCAGGAGACCTGACCCCTCCTTGGCGATTTATGTGAGCTACTGTGGTCCGGCTGTCTGACCAAACCAACACATCGCGACCCCGAAGGGTAGACGCGAAGTGGTTCAAAACCAGTCGAACCGTTTCCAACTCCAGGAGGTTTATGTGACGACCTGATTGAGGCCATGCACCTCCTATCGCTTGAGACTGACATGTCCCTCCCCATCCAGTCAGACAGGCATCTGTAAACACTGGAATGTAGGATGACACCTTGCCCATCGGGACTCCGTGCGTGAGAACGCACGGGTTCCTCCAATAGTCCAGGTCTGCTCTTAGCGAGAGAGGAACCACCACCAACCGATGACGTTGACGCACTGGGTCTAGTCTTAGTTGGGCGAACCACCGCTGTGTTCTGCGCATGTGCAGAAGCCCCAGCGGGACCACAGAGTGGGCTGCCGACATGAGACCCAAAAGTGACATGATCGATAGCGCCGTTACTGTGTGATTCGGACGACACTTCCTCAGGGCTAGTACCAATGCTGCCCTTCGAGGGTCCGAAATTCGAGCCCTCATCATTACAGTGTCTAGCTGTAGTCCCAGGTAGACAATCTGATGACTGGGCCAGGGTGCGCTCTTTTTCCAATTCACAGCGAACCCCAGACGCGTGAGATGAATCACTGTCTGTGTTGTGTGAGTGAACGCCAGCTCTGCTGACGGGGCGAGAACCAGCAGGTCGTCTAGGTAGGCTAATATCCTTATCCCTTGATGACGCAGCGGTTCCAATGACGCCTCCACACATTTGGAAAACGTTCGAGGTGCCAGGGCGTACCCAAACGGCATCCTCGTGAACTCGTACGCCACCCCTTGAAAGGCGAACCGCAGAAACTTTCTGTGGCGAGATTGTATCGGCACATGAAAGTACGCGTCCTTTAGGTCTATGCTTGTACAAAAGTCTCCTTTCTGGACACATTCCAGTAGACGTTTTGTCGTCAGCATTCGGAAGGGCCGTTTGGTTATGCCTCGTTGAGAATGCGTAAGTCCAAAATCGGCCTCACTCCCCCGTCTTTTGGGCACTAGGAAATAGGGGCGAATACAGCCCCTTGTTCCTTTGCTCTCGGGGAACTACTGTGACCGCCTCCTTCGCCAAAAGTTCCGTGATATCTGACATCAGAGCGGCTACTTTGTCCGGCGTTTTCATCACCGTTTCCACCACTCCCCGGAACGGGGGTGGGGTCCGATGGAATTGGAGGACATAACCCTTCTCCAACGTCTGTTCTAGCCAGCGTGAGAGGGTACAGCTTCGTTGCCACTGCCAGCAATGCAGAGAAAGCGGGCGCGCACGAAGCTGTGGTGCGTCCAGTAGGAAGGACCTGTATTCCTCTATGGCCCTCGCCGCCGCTATTCCCCAGCACTGGGTTGGTGGAATAGCCCAAGGCGGGCCCCCTTCGAAAGGGAGAGGAAACATCAGCTCGTTCTGAGTTAATCGGGGGCCTTGATACGTTAGTTACGACCGTAACTCCAGTAATCCGGCCCTCCGTGAACGCAGCACGGTTCTGAACTGCACTGGCTGAGGCATTAACCTGAGACAGAGCGCTCTCCCCGGGTAGCAATTGCGTCATCATGTCATTGTCTGACTGAGACTGCTGCTTGCCACGAGACCCATCCATTACAGTACTCAACAGAGTCTGAAAGGTGCGATCTCTAACTGGTACCACACGGTGGTGCCACAACACCTCTTCACTGGTCTCCTGCGGCTGCTCAACAGCACACTCAATGTGTGGTGAGCTGCACTCAGGGCCATGGGCATTGTTACGTTCTGAATAGACCGGGGGCTTCCATACATTGGTTACACTTGTAACTCTAGTATTCCCGCCCTCCGTGAACGTCGCACGGGTCCGATCTGCGCTGGCTGAGGCATTAGCCTGCAGCAAGGCGTCGTTCCCGGCTAGCGGCCGCGTCTTCATGTCACATTGGGACAGAGACTGCTGCCTGTTATGTGAGACCTTTACTACAGAGCTCCTAGAAGTCTGTAGTAAAAGATCTTTATAAAGTGAGCTAAGGCTGCGCCTTGCTACCTTTTCCCTTCTCCTCTCCTGAGTGCGCTCAACTACGCACTCTTGGTGGGTTGAGCTACACTCGGGATGGTGAGAGAAAACCATAGAACGTGAAGAGTTTTGTGGTGCGTTATGGAACACATGTCCTTCTTTGACAAAGTCAGAGAGAACCAGCTCTTTATTTACATAATCACAAAACACACCCTCCACGCCCTGAACAGTGGGGTGGGGGGGAACAGTAGGCTCAATTGCGTCTTGCGCCGAGCCGTCTTCCGTCCTCTCCCCCTCGCCTCGTCATTGGCGCCGCCTTTTCTGGGAGACCTTCTGGTGCTGCCAGGTCGGCTTGACGATTACCTCCCTCGCCGGCGGAACCGTCGCTGCCACTGTCGCTGCTGGAGGGGCCGAACCCGCTCTGCTGCCGCCTGTGGTGGACGCCTGTCGCCTGGCCCGTCGCCTGGCCCGTCGCCTCCCAGTAGATCTACTGGGGGCGTTGGAGGTGGATGGAGTAGCTCTGCTGGCCTTCATTGCTAGTGGCAGATGTTTGGCCAGGTGCTTTCTCTCCTCATCCAGTTTAGCGATGCGCTCTGTTGCGTCCTTCACAGCGACCCCAAATAGGCCCTCGCTGGAGACGGGAGCGTTGAGCAGCGAGGCTCTGTCGGTCTCCTTCATGGCCGTCATGGACAGCCACAGGTGACGCTCCGTGACCACCGAGGTGGCCATGGTCCTGCCTGCGCAAATTGCTACGGCCTGTGTCAGATGGAGGATGGCCCCGGAAAACCTGGACGCCTCCTCTATTTCCTCGCTGGTCAACTCAGACCTACCCGTCGTGAGACGGGATAGGGAGGCCGCGAGGAGGGCGATGTTGTTCGCCGCTGACACGGACTGGGCTCCCAGCGTGAAGGACTTCTCGGCCAGCTGCGCTGTGAGCCTGTCCTTCTGTGCTGGTAGGGTGGCCTTCTTGGAGGCTGCCCAGGGACTCGAACCTGGCACTAAGTACGCCGTCATGGCGCCTTCGAGCCTAGGGATTCCCTTAGCTGCCCACTCATTACCGGCCACTCTGGTGAATGGGATATACGCCCTGGCCGGCGAACGCGCCGCCAGGGGTGAGTCCCATGAGCCCTTGACATATTTGCCAAGGGAAGGCATGGCTGGAGCCATAGGCTCAGCCGCCTTCCTTGGCCTGGGAGTAGGGGCCGCCTTCCATCAGATCCACTTCCACAGAAGGGGGAACTGGGGGCAGCTCTATCTCCAGTGTGTTAGCCGCCTTCTCGATGAGTTCGGGAAAGTCCGAACGCAGAGAGGCCGCCAAGGACAGGGCTTCTGATCTAACAGAGCCCATGTCGTCATCGCCCAAGGAGCACTCAGACCTCGCGCTCTCCAAAGGAAAGGGGGTCTTGAAAGTTGGCGCCAGAGCTTCGGATTGTCCCGTTGGGATATCCATCTCTGTGCCCTCCTTGTCGTCCCCCGAGCCAGCACTGTCCGAAGACGCCTCTGAAGCAGAGGCGAGAATGGACAATACATCCTCTAGGGGGACGTCCTCTCTAAGGAACGCCCAGCGCTGCTTCCTCTCCTTCCTAGGAAGGAGAGAGCAGGAGGCGCAGTTAGGAGGGTTGTCGAGACCGTCCCTGGCGTGTTGCGGTCCCAAGCACACGAAACAAAGGTCGTGGGGGTCCGTAACTGCCATGTCAGTACATCGACATAGAGCCCTAAAAAGGGCTTTTGGGGGTGGATAAATGCTCATTTAGAAGACGTCGATGGCTGGATATCGACGGCGAGTTCTTCCTGAGTCTTCTTGCTTCTTATCTTGGCTTCTTCAGTCTAGTCCAGTCGCTGAAGATAATGGGAGGCAGATTGAGGGAACGGGTTCCCTTATATAGGGACACCTGTACTCCTATTGGCTGTAGGTGTGTGCATAAATTTGCTTCAGGCTGTTTCTGCCTTAGGGCAGAGGGTAAACCACTAGGAGCAGAGCTCCCCTATGGGGCGGAGCTCCACGATATAGAACGACTAGTTACCGGAGTGTAACTCCAGCTCTATGAGTGGAGCGGAGCCCCATAGGGGAGCTATGCTCCTAGTGGTTTACCCTCTGCCCTAGGGCAGAACAGCCTGAAGCAAATTTATGCACACACCTACAGCCAATAGGAGTACAGGTGTCCCTATATAAGGAACCCCGTTCCATCAATCTGCCTCCCGAGATATTATCTTCAGCGAGACTAGAGAGGATCGGTAGGGCCTTAAGTCTATGGGGCTCCGCTCCACTCATAGAACTGGAGTTACACTCCGGTAACTAGTCGTTCTATATCGTGGAGCTCCGCCCCATAGGGGAGCTATGCTCCTAGTGGTTTAAGGCGGAGCGAAACGCTCCAAAATGTACTCCCTGCCGAGCCTAACACTTCTCATTAAAAAAATGAAAAATGTCAAGCCCAGCAATGGCTGCAACCAATTCCCGCCGTACTGTGACTAAAAACCCCTTGGGCGTCACAATATACCGCGTCATTGGTTATAGACCCGCCCCATCTAGCTCAAATGGCAATGCCAATGGCTAGTGGGCAGATCATCAGAATAGACGCCGTGCTAATCTGTACCAACAGATAGCCGTGCCTCAATATTCTGTGATAACACTATCGTCCACTAATGGAATGACATCAGTCATTCTACATTAAGTGTCCAACAGACCGCCTTACTCACTCTATGAATCCATAGATTAGTAGGCAGGAACAAAATATAAAGGTCATACTATCTGAATCAGATAGATGACCTCACATTCTGTCAGTTCAATACATGTCTCTATGTACTGACCCTGAGTCAAGAGACATGCCACAGATAGCCTTTCATCCAAAGCGGACCTGATAGAGACCTGTCTATCGTCCTGCTTCTCTTTCCTCTAGCTCAAGATTCTCCTTCAGCTATGCTGAGTGCAATCGAGCTTGAAAGTTGAAAAGCCTATTCCTGACATAACACGCTTTCCTAACCAAGGCGGACCTGATTGGAACCTGTCCCAGGTCCTGCTCTGTCCTCTCCTTTCTAGCTCAAAATCGCCTTTCAGCTCTGCTGAATGCCGACCGAGCTAAAGAGTTGGAAAAAACGTGCCCTAATATGTTCCTTCTAATACAAGCGGATTTATGAACATGGTCACAATCCTGCTTTCTTTCTCTGTTACTTTCTCAAGATCTCCCCTCAGCCACGCTGAGTACAGATCGAGCCAAAGAGTTAGAAGACATATCCAACAGATAGAAGCGAATAAAAGGAGACGGTGACGACCAAGACGCCGCTCTACAAATATCCACTACCTCTGTACCTCTGAAGAGGGCAGTAGAAGCTGCTACTCCACGAGTGGAATGCGCTTTAATACCCTGAGGCGGTTGTTGCCCCGCCGCCTCGTACGCCGTCTCAATGCCTTCACAAAGCCAATGAGACAAACGCTGTTTAGAAAGTGGTCTACCCAATGCAGCCGCACCGTGACACACAAACAGCTGAGGCGATGACCTAATCGCTGCTGTGCGCTCAACGTAACACGCCAAAGCGCGTACTGGGCACAGACAATGAAGCTTTTTCTCACTCCTCTCCCCATGAGGAGGGGGATAAAAAGCCCACAATTCCACGGTCTGTGATCTATATGCACTGTTAATAACCTTCGGCACAAATGCCGGGTTAGGGACGTAACACCGCTCTGCTCAAATCGCCATTAATGGCAAGGCAGTCGGGTCTCGTCGACAGTGCACTCAAATCACTGACTCGCTTAGCGGTAGTCAAGGCGAGCAACAGCGCCGTCTTGATAGACAGCATTTTGAGGGGTATTTGATTCAATGGCTCGAACGGCGACTTACATAGCGCTTCGAGAACCAAAGCCAAATCCCATCGGGGCAGCGTAGCTCTAGGCATTGGCCTAAGCCGTCGCGTTCCCAATAAGAAACGTTTCACTAATGGGTGACTGAACAGGTTTTTCCCGTTAAACCCTTCATGACCAGCTGAAATTGCCGCTGCAAACACTCTCGAATGGTGGCGGGCGATTTCTGCTTATCAAACATAAACTGCAGGAATGAGAGCACACTCTCTACCTGACAGCTCATGGGGTCTACGTCCTGTGTGTTACACCACTGTGAGAAAACATTCCATCTGCTTGTGTACATCCTGGAAGTGGAACTGGCCCTAGCGCTCTGTATGGTTCTGATCACTGCATCAGATAACCCACGGCGCCTCAACCTGTCCCGTTCAGGAACCAAGCCTTCAGTGGTTGGCCGATTATGGGCCACTGCCCTATCGCGCCTCCCGCCTGGCTCAACGCGTCTCGTCGATGTGGAATTGTCCAAGGTGGCACAATCAACATCTGACTCATCTCTGCAAACCACGGAGCCCCCGGGCGATCGGGCGCTATCAGTATCACTGTTAGCTCCTCTGATCTCACCCTGGCTAGCAGTGGGAGAATGCAAGACAGCGGAGGGAATGCATACAGGAGAACTTTCGGCCACGGGCAGTGCGCGAACGCGTCTCTTCCCAATGGCGGCTCGTCCTGTTGTCTCAGGGAGAACCATAGGGGACACTGCGCGTTCACACGTGACGCGAACAGATCCACCTCGGCTCTCCCGAATTGTTTCCAAATTTGGAGAACAATGTCTGGGTGCAGACACCACTCGTCGTCTCGAGGACCCCCCTCTTGACATGAGATCTGCCCCTACGTTCAAGTAGCCCCGGAATGTGCGCTGCTCTCAACGAGCGAAGGTGCTTGTGAGCCCACAGCCACAATTCCTCTGCCGCCCTGTGGAGGGCAGGAGACCTGACCCCTCCCCTGGCGATTTATGTGAGCTACTGTGGTCCGGTTGTCTGACCAAACCAACACATCGCGACCCCGAAGGGTAGACGCGAAGTGGTTCAAAACCAGTCGAACCGTTTCCAACTCCAAGAGGTTTATGTGCCGACCTGATTGAGGCCATGCACCACCTATCGCTTGAGACTGACATGTCCCTCCCCATCCAGTTAGACAGGCATCTGTATACACTGGAATGTAGGATGACACCTTGCCCATCGGGACTCCGTGCGTGAGAACGCACGGGTTCCTCCAATAGTCCAGGTCTGCTCTTAGCGAGAGAGGAACCACCACCAACCGATGACGTTGACGCACTGGGTCTAGTCTTAGTTGGGCGAACCACCGCTGTGTTCTGCGCATGTGCAGAAGCCCCAGCGGTACCACAGAGTGGGCTGCCGACATGAGACCCAAAAGTGACATGATCGATAGCGCCGTTACTGTGTGATTCGGACGACACTTCCTCAGGGCTAGTACCAATGCTGCCCTTCGAGGGTCCGAATTCGCGCCCTCATCATTACAGTGTCTAGCTGTAGTCCCAGGTAGACAATCTGATGACTGGGCCAGGGTGCGCTCTTTTTCCAATTCACGGCGAACCCCAGACGCGTGAGATGAATCACTGTCTGTGTCGTGTGCGTGAACGCCAGCTCTGCTGACGGGCGAGAACCAGCAGGTCGTCTAGGTAGGCTAATATCCTTATCCCTTGACGACGCAGCGGGTTCCAATGCCGCCTCCACACATTTGGAAAACGTTCGAGGTGCCAGGGCGTACCCAAAGCGGCATCCTCGTGAACTCGTACGCCACCCCTTGAAAGGCGAACCGCAGAAACTTTCTGTGGCGAAATTGAATCGGCACATGAAAGTCACGCGTCCTTAGGTCTATGCTTGTACAAAAGTCTCCCTTCTGGACACATTCCAGTAGACGTTTTGTCGTCAGCATTCGGAAGGGCCGTTTGGTTATGCTCTCGTTGAGAATGCGTAAATCCAAAATCGGCCTCACTCCCCCCGTCTTTTTGGGCACTAGGAAATAGGGCGAATAGAGCCCTTTGTTCCTTTGCTCTCGGGGAACTACTGTGACCGCCTCCTTCGCCAAAAGTTCCGTGATCTCTGATATCAGAGCGGCTACTTTGTCCGGCGTTTTCATCACCGTTTCCACCACTCCCCGAAACGGGGTGGGGTCCGATGGAATTGGAGGGCATAGCCCTTCTCTAACGTCTGTTCTAGCCAGCGTGAGAGGGTACAGCTTCGTTGCCACTGCCAGCAATGCAGAGAAAGCGGCGTGCACGAAGCTCTTTTACGTCCAGTAGGAAGGACCTGTATTCCTCTATGGCCCTTGCCGCCGCTATTCCCCAGCACTGAGTTGGTGGAATAGCCCAGGGGCCCCCCTTGAAAGGGAGAGGAAACATCAGCTGGTTCGTGAATCGGAGGCCTTGATACGTTAGTTACGCCCGTAACTCCAGTAATCCGGCCCTCCGTGAACGCAGCACGGTTCTGAACTGCGCTGTCTGAGGCATTAACCTGAGACGGCGCTCTCCCCCGGATAGCGATTGCGTCATCACGTCATTGTCTGACTGAGACTGCCGCTTGCCATGAGACCCATCCATTACAGTACTCATCTGAGTCTGAAAGGTGTAATCTCTGACTGGTACCACACGGTGGTGCCATAACACCTCTTTACTGGTCTCATGCGGCTGCTCAACAACACACTCAGTGAGTGGTGGGCTGCGCTCAGAGCCCTGGGTATTGCTACGTTCATGATAGACCGGAGGCGTCCATACCTTGATTACACTTGTAACTCTGGTATTCCCGCTCTCCGTGAACGTCGCACGGGTCTGAACTGCGCCGGCTGAGGCATTAGCCTGCAGCAAGGCGTTCTTCCCGGCTAGCGGCTGCGCTCATGTCACATTGGGACAGAGACAGCTGCCTGCTATGAGAGACCTTTACTACAGAGCTCCTAGGAGTCTGTAGTAAGAGATCTTTATTAGGTGAGCTAAGGCTGCGCCTTGCTACCTCTTCCCTTTTCCTCTCCTGAGCGCGCTCAGCAACGCACTCTGGGTGGGTTGAGCTACACTCAGGATGGTGAGGGGGTGCCATAGAACGTGAAGTGTTCTGTACCTTATGGAATACGTGTCTTTCTTTGACAATGTCAGTGAGACTCCGCTCTTTATTCACATAATTACACACAATGCCCTCACGCCCTGAACAGTGGGGTGGGGGGAACAGTAGGCCCCTCTGCGTCACGCGCCGGGCCGTCCTCTGCTCTCTCCCCCTCGCCTCGTCAGAGATGCCGCCTCTTTTGGGAGACCTTCTGGTGCTGCCAGGCTGGCTTCTGGACGACCTCTCGCCCGGCGGAACCGACGCCGTCACCGTCGCTGCTGGAGGGGCGAGCCCGCTCTCCTGCCGCCTGGGGTGTGCGCCTGTCGCCTGGCCCTTCGCCTCCCAGCGGATTTACTGGGGGCGTTAGAGGTGGACGGGTTGGCTGGGGCTCTGCTGGCCTTCATTGCCAGCGGCAAATGCTTCGCCAGGTGCCTCCTCTCCTCGTCCAGCTTGGCGATGCGCTCTGTGGCGTCCTTCACAGCGAGGCCAAATAGGCCTTCGCTGGAGACGGGGCGTTGAGCAAGGATGCTCTGTCGGTCTCCTTCATAGCCGTCATCGACAGCCAGAGGTGCCGCTCCGTGACCACCGAGGTGGCCATGGTCCTGCCCGCACATATAGCGACCGCTTGCGTCAGGTGGAGGATGGCTCGGAAATCCTGGAGGCCTCCTCCACTTCCTCGCTGGTCATCTCAGACCTGCCCGTTGTGAGACGGGACAGGGAGGCCGCGAGGAGGGCGATGTTGTTCGCCGCCGCAACGCTCTGGGCTCCCAGCGTGAAGGATTTCTCAGCCAACTGGGCTGTGAACCTGTCCTTCTGTGCTGGCAGGGTGGCCTTCTTGGAGGCTGCCCAGGGACTCGAACCCGGCACTAGGAACGCCGTCATGGCGCCCTCGAGCCTGGGGATTCCCCCAGCCGCCCACTCATATCCAGCCACTCTGGTGAATGGGGTGTACACTCTGGCCGGCGAGCACGCCGCCAGAGGTGCCCCCCACGAGCCCTCGACATATTTGCCAAGAGAGGGCAAGGCTGGAGCCATTGGCTCAGCCGCCCTTCTCGGCTTGGAGTAGGGGGCCGCCCTCCATCAAATCCACCTCCATCGGAGGGGGAGGTGGGGGCAGCGCAATCTCCAGTCGAGTGGCCGCCTTCTCAATGAGTTCGGGAAAGTCCGAACGCAGAGAGGCAGCCGCGAAGGACAGAGCCTCTGACCTAACAGAGCTCATGTCTTCCTCGCACAGGGAACCTTCAGACCTCACGCTTCCCGATGGAAAGGGGGTCTTAAAGGCTGGCGCCAGAGCTCTGGCTTGCCCCACTGGGACATCCGGCTCGGCGCTCTCCCCGTCATCCTCTGATTCCGCACTGCCCGCTGATGCCTCTGAGCCAGAGGCGAGCACGGACATTGCATCATCAAGAGGGACATCCTCCTTGAAAACGCCCAGCGCTGCTTTCTCTCCTTCATAGGAAGGAGAGCGCAGGAGGCGCAATTAGGAGGGTCGCCGAGACCATCCTTGGCATGCAGCGGTCCCAAACACACGAAACATAGGTCGTGGGGGTCCGTGGTTGCCATGGAGGTACAGCGGCACAGGGCCCTGAAAAGGGCCTTTGGGGGTGGATAACTTGGCGTGCTCATTTAGAAGACGTTGACGGCTGGCAGTCAACGACGAAATTCTTCTTGAGTCTTCTAGGCTTCTTCACTCTAGTCCAGTCGCTGAAGATAATGGGAGGCAGATTGATGGAACGGGGTTCCTTATATAGGGACACCTGTACTCCTATTGGCTGTAGGTGTGTGCATAAATTTGCTTCAGGCTGTTCTGCCCTAGGGCAGAGGGTAAACCACTAGGAGCATAGCTCCCCTATGGGGCGGAGCTCCACGATATAGAACTTGAGGTACAACACTAGTCTCAGCCAGGCCTCACAGGTGCATGTGTTTTAAGGTCCCCAAAAGAGCGCTTCTTTAAAACACCCCTGACCACATCAGGGGACCCCAAACCATTTGATTCCCTTGCCAGACATCTCGGCTCACTACACAACAAGTGCTGCTCGCAATCGGATGCACTTTTAGGCCATTTAGGAGACAAATAGCACAGGAAAACCAGTGCGCACCGCTCCACCCGACAGTCGAACGGTGAGGTTTTGAGCGAGCCGCAACAAAATGCACGGCCCTTCCGCGGCCCACATTACTTTATTCTGAACGGAGACAAGTCTGCTCGCTGGGCCGTTTGCTTTTGGACCAAAAACACGGCTCCGTCGGTGACTTTTGGGCCGATATAGGCGAACAGAAAACACAAGTGAAAGAGCATTTGGCCAGCCCAGAGAAGCCGAGCTGGGTGCCTTGAGTCTACATGGTTCTCATGTCGCGTTTAAGGCCAGCCCCCTGCTCGGTGTGGAGCTTCAATAGCGCAGCGTCTACAGCAAACTACTCCTCGCAGACCGTGTGTGTGTGTACCGGACCAAACGACAGACAGACATGGCAGAAGTCGCACCAGCACCCGCAGCCGCAGCGCCGGCCAAGGCACCCAAGAAGAAGGCAGCAGCCAAGCCCAAGAAAGCGGGACCCAGCGTAGGAGAGCTCATCGTCAAGGCTGTGACCGCCTCCAAGGAGAGGAGCGGCGTGTCCCTGGCCGCGCTCAAGAAGACGCTGGCGGCAGGCGGCTACGACGTGGAGAAGAACAACTCCCGCGTCAAGATCGCAGTCAAGAGCCTCGTCACCAAGGGCACCCTGGTCCAGACCAAGGGCACCGGTGCATCCGGCTCCTTCAAGCTCAACAAGAAAGCCGTCGAGGCGAAGAAGCCCGCCAAGAAAGCCGCAGTCCCCAAAGTAAAGAAGGTGGCCGCCAAGAAGCCCGTCGCGGCGAAGAAGCCCAAGAAGGTAGCAGCCAAGAAGGCCGTCGCCGCAAAGAAGTCCCCCAAGAAGGCCAAGAAGCCCGCTACACCCAAAAAGGCGGCCAAGAGCCCCAAGAAGGTGAAGAAGCCGCCGCAGCGGCCAAAGAGGCGGCCAAGAGACCCCAAGAAGGCTACAAAGGCAGCCAAGCCCAAAGCCGCCAAGCCCAAGGCAGCCAAGGCCAAGAAGGCAGCCCCCAAGAAGAAGTAAACCTATTACAAACAGTGTTCTACTCGACACATGTTGTACCACAAAAGGCTCTTTTAAGAGCCACCCACCTATTTCCATAGAAAGCGCATTGATTTCCATATACTACCTGTCGTGAAAAAGAAATTACGCACACTAGGCTACTTTTACGCACACAACATTGTCCCACTCTGGGTGTGTGCGAAGGGAGAGGCATATAATAGAGGGCCAAAATGGCTTAGAAATTCGACCTCACCAGCCATTTGTATATGAGCCACATTTGTATATGAGCCACTATTCCCGTTCAGAGGCAGGCTGCTGTGATGTGTTACAAGTGCCATGTAATAACAATAACAATACTATAGTGGCTTCGAATTCAAACTCACGAGTGCACCCTCAACAGCCATATTTATATATGAGCCACTGGCCTATTCCCGTTCAGAGGCAGGCTGCTGTGATGTGTTACAAGTGCCATGTAATAACAATAACAATACTATAGTGGCTTCGATTTCAAACTCAAGAGTGCACCCTCACCAGCTGTTTGTTTCCCATTTGGAGAGAAATAATGTGAGGTTCTATATCGTGGAGCTCCGCCCCATAGGGGAGCTATGCTCCTAGTGGTTTACCCTCTGCCCTAGGGCAGAACAGCCTGAAGCAAAATTATGCACACACCTACAGCCAATAGGAGTACAGGTGTCCCTATATAAGGAACCCCGTTCCATCAATCTGCCTCCCATTATCTTCAGCGACTGGACTAGAGTGAAGAAGCCTAAGAAGACTCAAGAAGAATTTCGTCGTTGACTGCCAGCCGTCAACGTCTTCTAAATGAGCACACCGAAATATCCACCCCCAAAGGCCCTTTTCAGGGCCCTTTGTCGTTGTACTTCCATGGCCACTGCGGACCCCCACGACCTATGTTTCGTGTGCTTGGGACCGCAGCACGCCAAGGACGGTCTCGACAACCCTCCTAATTGCGCCTCCTGCGCTCTCCTTCCTATGAAGGAGAGAAAGCAGCGCTGTGCGTTTTTCAAGGAGGATGTCCCTCTTGATGATGCAATGTCCGTGCTCGCCTCTGGCTCAGAGGCATCAGCGGACAGTGCGGAATCAGAGGATGACAGGGAGAGCGCCGAGCCGGATGTCCCAGTGGGGCAATCCGGAGCTCTGGCGCCAGCCTTTAAGACCCCCTTTCCATGCGTGAGGTCTGAAGGTTCCCTGTGCGAGGAAGACATGAGCTCTGTTAGGTCAGAAGCTCTGTCCTTCGCGGCAGCCTCTCTGCGTTCGGACTTTCCCGAACTCATTGAGAAGGCGGCCACTCGACTGGAGATTGCGCTGCCCCCACCTCCCCCTCCGATGGAGGTGGATTTGATGGAGGGCGGCCCCTACTCCAAGCCGAGAAGGGCGGCTGAGCCAATGGCTCCAGCCTTGCCCTCTCTTGGCAAATATGTCGAGGGCTCGTGGGGGGCACCTCTGGCGGCGCGTTCGCCGGCCAGAGTGTACACCCCATTCACCAGAGTGGCTGGATATGAGTGGGCAGCTAGGGGAATCCCCAGGCTCGAAGGCGCCATGACGGCGTTCCTAGTGCCGGGTTCGAGTCCCTGGGCAGCCTCCAAGAAGGCCACCCTGCCAGCACAGAAGGACAGGTTCACAGCCCAATTGGCTGAGAAATCCTTCACGCTGGGAGCCCAGAGCGTTGCGGCGGCGAACAACATCGCCCTCCTCGCGGCCTCCCTGTCCCGTCTCACAACGGGCAGGTCTGAGATGACCAGCGAGGAAGTGGAGGAGGCCTCCAGGATTTCCGGAGCCATCCTCCACCTGACGCAAGCGGTTGCTATATGTGCGGGCAGGACCATGGCCACCTCGGTGGTCACGGAGCGGCACCTCTGGCTGTCGATGACGGCTATGAAGGAGACCGACAGAGCATCCTTGCTCAACGCCCCCGTCTCCAGCGAAGGCCTATTGGCCTCGCTGTGAAGGACGCCACAGAACGCATCGCCAAGCTGGACGAGGAGAGGAGGCACCTGGCGAAGCATTTGCCGCTGGCAATGAAGGCCAGCAGAGCCCCAGCCAACCCGTCCACCTCTAACGCCCCCAGTAAATCCGCTGGGAGGCGAAGGGCCAGGCGACAGACGCACACCCCAGGCGGCAGGAGAGCGGGCTCGGCCCCTCCAGCAGCGACGGTGACGGCGTCGGTTCCGCCCGGCAAGAGAGGTCGTCCAGAAGCCAGCCTGGCAGCACCAGAAGGTCTCCCAAAAGAGGCGGCATCTTTGACGAGGCGAGGGGGAGAGAGCAGAGGACGGCCCGGCGCGTGACGCAGAGGGGCCTACTGTTCCCCCCACCCCACTGTTCAGGGCGTGGAGGGCTGTTTTTATAATTATGTGAATAAAGAGATGATTCTCACTGACATTGTCAAAGAAGGACATTTATTCCATAAGGTTAAGAACACTTCACGTTCTATGTCTCTCCCTCACCATCTTGAGTGTAGCTCAACCCACTTAGAGTGTGTAGCTGAGCGCGCTCAAGAGAGGAAAAGGGTAAAGGTAGCAAGGCACTGCCTTGGCTCACCTAACAAAGATCTCTTACTACAGACTCCTAGGAGCTCTGTAGTAAAGGTCTCTCATAGCAGGCAGCTGTCTCTGTCCCAATGTGACATGAAGGCGCAGCCGCTAGCCGGGAAGAACGCCTTGCTGCAGGCTAATGCCTCAGCCGGCGCAGTTCAGACCCGTGCGACGTTCACGGAGAGCGGGAATACCAGAGTTACAAGTGTAACCAAGGTATGGACGCCTCCGGTCTATCATGAACGTATCAATACCCAGGGCTCTGAGCGCAGCCCACCACTCACTGAGTGTGTTGTTGAGCAGCCGCATGAGACCAGTAAAGAGGTGTTATGGCACCACCGTGTGGTACCAGTCAGAGATTACACCTTTCAGACTCAGATGAGTACTGTAATGGATGGGTCTCATGGCAAGCGGCAGTCTCAGTCAGACAATGACGTGATGACGCAATCGCTATCCGGGGGAGAGCGCGCCGTCTCAGGTTAATGCCTCAGACAGCGCAGTTCAGAACCGTGCTGCGTTCACGGAGGGCCGGATTACTGGAGTTACGGGCGTAACTAACGTATCAAGGCCTCCGATTCACGAACCAGCTGATGTTTCCTCTCCCCTTTCGAGGGGGCCCCCCTGGGCTATTCCACCAACTCAGTGCTGGGGAATAGCGGCGGCAAGGGCCATAGAGGAATACAGGTCCTTCCTACTGGACGTAAAAGAGCTTCGTGCACGTCCGCTTTCTCTGCATTGCTGGCAGTGGCAACGAAGCTGTACCCTCTCACGCTGGCTAGAACAGACGTTAGAGAAGGGTTATGCCCTCCAATTCCATCGGACCCCACCCCCGTTTCGGGGAGTGGTGGAAACGGTGATGAAAACGCCGGACAAAGTAGCCGCTCTGATATCAGAGATCACGGAACTTTTGGCGAAGGAGGCGGTCACAGTAGTTCCCCGAGAGCAAAGGAACAAAGGGCTCTATTCGCCCTATTTCCTAGTGCCCAAAAAGACGGGGGGGAGTGAGGCCGATTTTGGATTTACGCATTCTCAACGAGAGCATAACCAAACGGCCCTTCCGAATGCTGACGACAAAACGTCTACTGGAATGTGTCCAGAAGGGAGACTTTTGTACAAGCATAGACCTAAAGGACGCGTACTTTCATGTGCCGATTCAATTTCGCCACAGAAAGTTTCTGCGGTTCGCCTTTCAAGGGGTGGCGTACGAGTTCACGAGGATGCCGTTTGGGTACGCCCTGGCACCTCGAACGTTTTCCAAATGTGTGGAGGCGGCATTGGAAACCGCTGCGTCGTCAAGGGATAAGGATATTAGCCTACCTAGACGACCTGCTGGTTCTCGCCCGTCAGCAGAGCTGGCGTTCACGCATACGACACAGACAGTGATTCATCTCACGCGTCTGGGGTTCGCTGTGAATTGGAAAAAGAGCGCACCCTGGCCCAGTCATCAGATTGTCTACCTGGGACTACAGCTAGACACTGTAATGATGAGGGCGCGAATTTCGGACCCTCGAAGGGGCAGCATTGGTACTAGCCCTGAGGAAGTGTCGTCCGAATCACACAAGTAACGGCGCTATCGATCATGTCACTTTTGGGTCTCATGTCGGCAGCCCACTCTGTGGTACCGCTGGGGCTTCTGCACATGCGCAGAACACAGCGGTGGTTCGCCTAACTAAGACTAGACCCAGTGCGTCAACGTCATCGGTTGGTGGTGGTTCCTCTCTCGCTAAGAGCAGACCTGGACTATTGGAGGAACCCGTGCGTTCTCACGCACGGAGTCCCGATGGGCAAGGTGTCATCCTACATTCCAGTGTATACAGATGCCTGTCTAACTGGATGGGGAGGGACATGTCAGTCTCAAGCGATAGGTGGTGCATGGCCTCAATCAGGTCGGCACATAAACCTCTTGGAGTTGGAAACGGTTCGACTGGTTTTGAACCACTTCGCGTCTACCCTTCCGGGGTCGCGATGTGTTGGTTTGGTCAGACAACCGGACCACAGTAGCTCACATAAATCGCCAGGGAGGGGTCAGGTCTCCTGCCCTCCACAGGGCGGCAGAGGAATTGTGGCTGTGGGCTCACAAGCACCTTCGCTCGTTGAGAGCAGCGCACATTCCGGGCTACTTGAACGTAGGGGCAGATCTCATGTCAAGAGGGGGTCCTCGAGACGACGAGTGGTGTCTGCACCCAGACATTGTTCTCCAAATTTGGAAACAATTCGGGAGAGCCGAGGTGGATCTGTTCGTGTCACGTGTGAACGCGCAGTGTCCCCTATGGTTCTCCCTGAGACAACAGGACGAGCCGCCATTGGGAAGAGACGCGTTCGCGCACTGCCCGTGGCCGAAAGTTCTCCTGTATGCATTCCCTCCGCTGTCTTGCATTCTCCCACTGCTAGCCAGGGTGAGATCAGAGGAGCTAACAGTGATACTGATAGCGCCCGATCGCCCGGGGGCTCCGTGGTTTGCAGAGATGAGTCAGATGTTGATTGTGCCACCTTGGACAATTCCACATCGACGAGACGCGTTGAGCCAGGCGGGAGGCTCGATAGGGCAGTGGCCCATAATCGGCCAACCACTGAAGGCTTGGTTCCTGAACGGGACAGGTTGAGGCGCCGTGGGTTATCTGATGCAGTGATCAGAACCATACAGAGCGCTAGGGCCAGTTCCACTTCCAGGATGTACACGAGCAGATGGAATGTTTTCTCACAGTGGTGTAACACACAGGACGTAGACCCCATGAGCTGTCAGGTAGAGAGTGTGCTCTCATTCCTGCAGTTTATGTTTGATAAGCAGAAATCGCCCGCCACCATTCGAGTGTTTGCAGCGGCAATTTCAGCTGGTCATGAAGGGTTTAACGGGAAAAACCTGTTCAGTCACCCATTAGTGAAACGTTTCTTATTGGGAACGCGACGGCTTAGGCCAATGCCTAGAGCTACGCTGCCCCGATGGGATTTGGCTTTGGTTCTCGAAGCGCTATGTAAGTCGCCGTTCGAGCCATTGAATCAAATACCCCTCAAAATGCTGTCTATCAAGACGGCGCTGTTGCTCGCCTTGACTACCGCTAAGCGAGTCAGTGATTTGAGTGCACTGTCGACGAGACCCGACTGCCTTGCCATTAATGGCGATTTGAGCAGAGCGGTGTTACGTCCTAACCCGGCATTTGTGCCGAAGGTTATTAACAGTGCATATAGATCACAGACCGTGGAATTGTGGGCTTTTTATCCCCCCTCCTCATGGGGAGAGGAGTGAGAAAAAGCTTCATTGTCTGTGCCCAGTACGCGCTTTGGCGTGTTACGTTGAGCGCACAGCAGCGATTAGGTCATCGCCTCAGCTGTTTGTGTGTCACGGTGCGGCTGCATTGGGTAGACCACTTTCTAAACAGCGTTTGTCTCATTGGCTTTGTGAAGGCATTGAGACGGCGTACGAGGCGGCGGGGCAACAACCGCCTCAGGGTATTAAAGCGCATTCCACTCGTGGAGTAGCAGCTTCTACTGCCCTCTTCAGAGGTACAGAGGTAGTGGATATTTGTAGAGCGGCGTCTTGGTCGACACCGTCTCCTTTTATTCGCTTCTATCTGTTGGATATGTCTTCTAACTCTTTGGCTCGATCTGTACTCAGCGTGGCTGAAGGGAGATCTTGAGAAAGTAACAGAGAAAGAAAGCAGGATTGTGACCATGTTCATAAATCCGCTTGTATTAGAAGGAACATATTATGGCACGGTTTTTCCAACTCTTTAGCTCGGTCGGCATTCAGCAGAGCTGAAAGGCGATTTTGAGCTAGAAAGGAGAGGACAGAGCAGGACCTGGGACAGGTTCCAATCAGGTCCGCCTTGGTTAGGAAAGCGTGTTATGTCAGGAATAGGCTTTTCAACTTTCAAGCTCGATTGCACTCAGCATAGCTGAAGGAGAATCTTGAGCTAGAGGAAAGAGAAGCAGGACGATAGACAGGTCTCTATCAGGTCCGCTTTGGATGAAAGGCTATCTGTGGCATGTCTCTTGACTCAGGGTCAGTACATAGAGACATGTATTGAACTGACAGAATGTGAGGTCATCTATCTGATTCAGATAGTATGACCTTTATATTTTGTTCCTGCCTACTAATCTATGGATTCATAGAGTGAGTAAGGCGGTCTGTTGGACACTTAATGTAGAATGACTGATGTCATTCCATTAGTGGACGATAGTGTTATCACAGAATATTGAGGCATGGCTATCTGTTGGTACAGATTAGCACGGCGTCTATTCTGATGATCTGCCCACTAGCCATTGGCATTGCCATTTGAGCTAGATGGGGCGGGTCTATAACCAATGACGCGGTATATTGTGACGCCCAAGGGGTTTTTAGTCACAGTACGGCGGGAATTGGTTGCAGCCATTGCTGGGCTTGACCTTTTTCATTTTTTAATGGGAAGTGTTAGGCTCGGCAGGGGTTACATTTTGGAGCGTTTCGCTCCGCCTTAAACCACTAGGAGCATAGCTCCCCTATGGGGCGGAGCTCCACGATATAGAACGACTAGTTACCGGAGTGTAACTCCAGTTCTATGAGTGGAGCGGAGCCCCATAGGACTTAAGGCCCTACCGATCCTCTCTAGTCTCGCTGAAGATAATATCTCGGGAGGCAGATTGATGGAACGGGGTTCCTTATATAGGGACACCTGTACTCCTATTGGCTGTAGGTGTGTGCATAATTTTGCTTCAGGCTGTTCTGCCCTAGGGCAGAGGGTAAACCACTAGGAGCATAGCTCCCCTATGGGGCTCCGCTCCACTCATAGAACTGGAGTTACACTCCGGTAACTAGTCGATTTCATGTCGGACATTTTGGCGCTCACGCGAAATGACACAAAGTAACAAAGTCGGAGGGACACAAAGTAGCCTCTCACTCGCTGCCTGTGGGTGGGAACCGGCTTAGGGCTGTTCTATATCGTGGAGCTCCGCCCCATAGGGGAGCTATGCTCCTAGTGGTTTACCCTCTGCCCTAGGGCAGAACAGCCTGAAGCAAATTTATGCACACACCTACAGCCAATAGGAGTACAGGTGTCCCTATATAAGGAACCCCGTTCCATCAATCTGCCTCCCATTATCTTCAGCGACTGGACTAGAGTGAAGAAGCCTAGAAGACTCAAGAAGAATTTCGTCGTTGACTGCCAGCCGTCAACGTCTTCTAAATGAGCACGCCAAGTTATCCACCCCCAAAGGCCCTTTTCAGGGCCCTGTGCCGCTGTACCTCCATGGCAACCACGGACCCCCACGACCTATGTTTCGTGTGTTTGGGACCGCTGCATGCCAAGGATGGTCTCGGCGACCCTCCTAATTGCGCCTCCTGCGCTCTCCTTCCTATGAAGGAGAGAAAGCAGCGCTGGGCGTTTTTCAAGGAGGATGTCCCTCTTGATGATGCAATGTCCGTGCTCGCCTCTGGCTCAGAGGCATCAGCGGGCAGTGCGGAATCAGAGGATGACGGGGAGAGCGCCGAGCCGGATGTCCCAGTGGGGCAAGCCAGAGCTCTGGCGCCAGCCTTTAAGACCCCCTTTCCATCGGGAAGCGTGAGGTCTGAAGGTTCCCTGTGCGAGGAAGACATGAGCTCTGTTAGGTCAGAGGCTCTGTCCTTCGCGGCTGCCTCTCTGCGTTCGGACTTTCCCGAACTCATTGAGAAGGCGGCCACTGACTGGAGATTGCGCTGCCCCCACCTCCCCCTCCGATGGAGGTGGATTTGATGGAGGGCGGCCCCTACTCCAAGCCGAGAAGGGCGGCTGAGCCAATGGCTCCAGCCTTGCCCTCTCTTGGCAAATATGTCGAGGGCTCGTGGGGGCACCTCTGGCGGCGCGTTCGCGGCCAGAGTGTACACCCCATTCACCAGAGTGGCTGGATATGAGTGGGCGGCTAGGGGAATCCCCCAGGCTCGAGGGCGCCATGACGGCGTTCCTAGTGCCGGGTTCGAGTCCCTGGGCAGCCTCCAAGAAGGCCACCCTGCCAGCACAGAAGGACAGGTTCACAGCCCAGTTGGCTGAGAAATCCTTCACGCTGGGAGCCCAGAGCGTTGCGGCGGCGAACAACATCGCCCTCCTCGCGGCCTCCCTGTCCCGTCTCACAACGGGCAGGTCTGAGATGACCAGCGAGGAAGTGGAGGAGGCCTCCAGGATTTCGGAGCCATCCTCCACCTGACGCAAGCGGTCGCTATATGTGCGGGCAGGACCATGGCCACCTCGGTGGTCACGGAGCGGCACCTCTGGCTGTCGATGACGGCTATGAAGGAGACCGACAGAGCATCCTTGCTCAACGCCCCGTCTCCAGCGAAGGCCTATTTGGCCTCGCTGTGAAGGACGCCACAGAGCGCATCGCCAAGCTGGACGAGGAGAGGAGGCACCTGGCGAAGCATTTGCCGCTGGCAATGAAGGCCAGCAGAGCCCCAGCCAACCCGTCCACCTCTAACGCCCCAGTAAATCCGCTGGGAGGCGAAGGGCCAGGCGACAGGCGCACACCCCAGGCGGCAGGAGAGCGGGCTCGGCCCCTCCAGCAGCGACGGTGACGGCGTCGGTTCCGCCCGGCGAGAGAGGTCGTCCAGAAGCCAGCCTGGCAGCACCAGAAGGTCTCCCAAAAGAGGCGGCATCTCTGACGAGGCGAGGGGAGAGAGCAGAGGACGGCCCGGCGCGTGACGCAGAGGGGCCTACTGTTCCCCCCACCCCACTGTTCAGGGCGTGGAGGGCATTGTGTGTAATTATGTGAATAAAGAGCGGAGTCTCACTGACATTGTCAAAGAAAGACACGTATTCCATAAGGTACAGAACACTTCACGTTCTATGGCACCCCCTCACCATCCTGAGTGTAGCTCAACCCACCCAGAGTGCGTTGCTGAGCGCGCTCAGGAGAGGAAAAAGGGAAGAGGTAGCAAGGCGCAGCCTTAGCTCACCTAATAAAGATCTCTTACTACAGACTCCTAGGAGCTCTGTAGTAAAGGTCTCTCATAGCAGGCAGCTGTCTCTGTCCCAATGTGACATGAAGGCGCAGCCGCTAGCCGGGAAGAACGCCTTGCTGCAGGCTAATGCCTCAGCCGGCGCAGTTCAGACCCGTGCGACGTTCACGGAGAGCGGGAATACCAGAGTTACAAGTGTAATCAAGGTATGGACGCCTCCGGTCTATCATGAACGTAGCAATACCCATGGCTCTGAGCGCAGCCCACCACTCACTGAGTGTGTTGTTGAGCAGCCGCATGAGACCAGTAAAGAGGTGTTATGGCACCACCGTGTGGTACCAGTCAGAGATTACACCTTTCAGACTCAGATGAGTACTGTAATGGATGGGTCTCATGGCAAGCGGCAGTCTCAGTCAGACAATGACGTGATGACGCAATCGCTATCCGGGGAGAGCGCGCCGTCTCAGGTTAATGCCTCAGACAGCGCAGTTCAGAACCGTGCTGCGTTCACGGAGGGCCGGATTACTGGAGTTACGGGCGTAACTAACGTATCAAGGCCTCCGATTCACGAACCAGCTGATGTTTCCTCTCCCCTTTCGAGGGGGGCCCCCCCTGGGCTATTCCACCAACTCAGTGCTGGGGAATAGCGGCGGCAAGGGCCATAGAGGAATACAGGTCCTTCCTACTGGACGTAAAAGAGCTTCGTGCACGTCCGCTTTCTCTGCATTGCTGGCAGTGGCAACGAAGCTGTACCCTCTCACGCTGGCTAGAACAGACGTTAGAGAAGGGTTATGCCCTCCAATTCCATCGGACCCCACCCCCGTTTCGGGGAGTGGTGGAAACGGTGATGAAAACGCCGGACAAAGTAGCCGCTCTGATATCAGAGATCACGGAACTTTTGGCGAAGGAGGCGGTCACAGTAGTTCCCCGAGAGCAAAGGAACAAAGGGCTCTATTCGCCCTATTTCCTAGTGCCCAAAAAGACGGGGGAGTGAGGCCGATTTTGGATTTACGCATTCTCAACGAAGCATAACCAAACGGCCCTTCCGAATGCTGACGACAAAACGTCTACTGGAATGTGTCCAGAAGGGAGACTTTTGTACAAGCATAGACCTAAAGGACGCGTACTTTCATGTGCCGATTCAATTTCGCCACAGAAAGTTTCTGCGGTTCGCCTTTCAAGGGGTGGCGTACGAGTTCACGAGGATGCCGTTTGGGTACGCCCTGGCACCTCGAACGTTTTCCAAATGTGTGGAGGCGGCATTGGAACCGCTGCGTCGTCAAGGGATAAGGATATTAGCCTACCTAGACGACCTGCTGGTTCTCGCCCGTCAGCAGAGCTGGCGTTCACGCACACGACACAGACAGTGATTCATCTCACGCGTCTGGGGTTCGCTGTGAATTGGAAAAAGAGCGCACCCTGGCCCAGTCATCAGATTGTCTACCTGGGACTACAGCTAGACACTGTAATGATGAGGGCGCGAATTTCGGACCCTCGAAGGGCAGCATTGGTACTAGCCCTGAGGAAGTGTCGTCCGAATCACACAGTAACGGCGCTATCGATCATGTCACTTTTGGGTCTCATGTCGGCAGCCCACTCTGTGGTACCGCTGGGGCTTCTGCACATGCGCAGAACACAGCGGTGGTTCGCCCAACTAAGACTAGACCCAGTGCGTCAACGTCATCGGTTGGTGGTGGTTCCTCTCTCGCTAAGAGCAGACCTGGACTATTGGAGGAACCCGTGCGTTCTCACGCACGGAGTCCCGATGGGCAAGGTGTCATCCTACATTCCAGTGTATACAGATGCCTGTCTAACTGGATGGGGAGGGACATGTCAGTCTCAAGCGATAGGTGGTGCATGGCCTCAATCAGGTCGGCACATAAACCTCTTGGAGTTGGAAACGGTTCGACTGGTTTTGAACCACTTCGCGTCTACCCTTCGGGGGTCGCGATGTGTTGGTTTGGTCAGACAACCGGACCACAGTAGCTCACATAAATCGCCAGGGAGGGGTCAGGTCTCCTGCCCTCCACAGGGCGGCAGAGGAATTGTGGCTGTGGGCTCACAAGCACCTTCGCTCGTTGAGAGCAGCGCACATTCCGGGCTACTTGAACGTAGGGGCAGATCTCATGTCAAGAGGGGGTCCTCGAGACGACGAGTGGTGTCTGCACCCAGACATTGTTCTCCAAATTTGGAAACAATTCGGGAGAGCCGAGGTGGATCTGTTCGCGTCACGTGTGAACGCGCAGTGTCCCCTATGGTTCTCCCTGAGACAACAGGACGAGCCGCCATTGGGAAGAGACGCGTTCGCGCACTGCCCGTGGCCGAAAGTTCTCCTGTATGCATTCCCTCCGCTGTCTTGCATTCTCCCACTGCTAGCCAGGGTGAGATCAGAGGAGCTAACAGTGATACTGATAGCGCCCGATCGCCCGGGGGGCTCCGTGGTTTGCAGAGATGAGTCAGATGTTGATTGTGCCACCTTGGACAATTCCACATCGACGAGACGCGTTGAGCCAGGCGGGAGGCGCGATAGGGCAGTGGCCCATAATCGGCCAACCACTGAAGGCTTGGTTCCTGAACGGGACAGGTTGAGGCGCCGTGGGTTATCTGATGCAGTGATCAGAACCATACAGAGCGCTAGGGCCAGTTCCACTTCCAGGATGTACACAAGCAGATGGAATGTTTTCTCACGGTGGTGTAACACACAGGACGTAGACCCCATGAGCTGTCAGGTAGAGAGTGTGCTCTCATTCCTGCAGTCTATGTTTGATAAGCAGAAATCGCCCGCCACCATTCGAGTGTTTGCAGCGGCAATTTCAGCTGGTCATGAAGGGTTTAACGGGAAAAACCTGTTCAGTCACCCATTAGTGAAACGTTTCTTATTGGGAACGCGACGGCTTAGGCCAATGCCTAGAGCTACGCTGCCCCGATGGGATTTGGCTTTGGTTCTCGAAGCGCTATGTAAGTCGCCGTTCGAGCCATTGAATCAAATACCCCTCAAAATGCTGTCTATCAAGACGGCGCTGTTGCTCGCCTTGACTACCGCTAAGCGAGTCAGTGATTTGAGTGCACTGTCGACGGACCCGACTGCCTTGCCATTAATGGCGATTTGAGCAGAGCGGTGTTACGTCCCTAACCCGGCATTTGTGCCGAAGGTTATTAACAGTGCATATAGATCACAGACCGTGGAATTGTGGGCTTTTTATCCCCCCTCCTCATGGGGAGAGGAGTGAGAAAGCTTCATTGTCTGTGCCCAGTACGCGCTTTGGCGTGTTACGTTGAGCGCACAGCAGCGATTAGGTCATCGCCTCAGCTGTTTGTGTGTCACGGTGCGGCTGCATTGGGTAGACCACTTTCAAAACAGCGTTTGTCTCATTGGCTTTGTGAAGGCATTGAGACGGCGTACGAGGCGGCGGGGCAACAACCGCCTCAGGGTATTAAAGCGCATTCCACTCGTGGAGTAGCAGCTTCTACTGCCCTCTTCAGAGGTACAGAGGTAGTGGATATTTGTAGAGCGGCGTCTTGGTCGTCACCGTCTCCTTTTATTCGCTTCTATCTGTTGGATATGTCTTCTAACTCTTTGGCTCGATCTGTACTCAGCGTGGCTGAGGGGAGATCTTGAGAAAGTAACAGAGAAAGAAAGCAGGATTGTGACCATGTTCATAAATCCGCTTGTATTAGAAGGAACATATTAGGGCACGTTTTTTCCAACTCTTTAGCTCGGTCGGCATTCAGCAGAGCTGAAAGGCGATTTTGAGCTAGAAAGGAGAGGACAGAGCAGGACCTGGGACAGGTTCCAATCAGGTCCGCCTTGGTTAGGAAAGCGTGTTATGTCAGGAATAGGCTTTTCAACTTTCAAGCTCGATTGCACTCAGCATAGCTGAAGGAGAATCTTGAGCTAGAGGAAAGAGAAGCAGGACGATAGACAGGTCTCTATCAGGTCCGCTTTGGATGAAAGGCTATCTGTGGCATGTCTCTTGACTCAGGGTCAGTACATAGAGACATGTATTGAACTGACAGAATGTGAGGTCATCTATCTGATTCAGATAGTATGACCTTTATATTTTGTTCCTGCCTACTAATCTATGGATTCATAGAGTGAGTAAGGCGGTCTGTTGGACACTTAATGTAGAATGACTGATGTCATTCCATTAGTGGACGATAGTGTTATCACAGAATATTGAGGCACGGCTATCTGCTGGTACAGATTAGCACGGCGTCTATTCTGATGATCTGCCCACTAGCCATTGGCATTGCCATTTGAGCTAGATGGGGCGGGTCTATAACCAATGACGCGGTATATTGTGACGCCCAAGGGGGTTTTTAGTCACAGTACGGCGGGAATTGGTTGCAGCCATTGCTGGGCTTGACATTTTTCATTTTTTAATGGGAAGTGTTAGGCTCGGCAGGGAGTACATTTGGAGCGTTTCGCTCCGCCTTAAACCACTAGGAGCATAGCTCCCCTATGGGGCGGAGCTCCACGATATAGAACGACTAGTTACCGGAGTGTAACTCCAGTTCTATGAGTGGAGCGGAGCCCCATAGGACTTAAGGCCCTACCGATCCTCTCTAGTCTCGCTGAAGATAATATCTCGGGAGGCAGATTGATGGAACGGGGTTCCTTATATAGGGACACCTGTACTCCCATTGGCTGTAGGTGTGTGCATAAATTTGCTTCAGGCTGTTCTGCCCTAGGGCAGAGGGTAAACCACTAGGAGCATAGCTCCCCATGGGGCTCCGCTCCACTCATAGAACTGGAGTTACACTCGGTAACTAGGGTCGTAGAGGCGGGGATTGTTACAAGGCATTCAATTGGCTTCGATTTCAATCAGACACCGTCCCATAAGGGAGTCTCGACATTTTGGCGCTCACGCGAAATGACACAAAGTAACAAAGTCGGAGGGAAACAAAGTAGCCTCTCACTCGCTGCCTGTGGGTGGAAACCGGCTTAGGCTGTCTGTCTGTCTGTCTGTCTGTCCCTCGCTCCAATTGGATAAGGCCACACCGGCCCGGTGGCTATCGTTGCCTCTTGTGGCGAGGTATAAGTACGGCTCTCGAAGTGGCGAGCGGCTCATTCAGACTTTCTGTGACTTTCTCAAGCTACCAATATGAGCGGAAGAGGCAAAACCGGAGGCAAGGCCAGGGCGAAGGCAAAGACCCGTTCATCCCGTGCCGGGCTCCAGTTCCCCGTGGGCCGTGTGCACAGGCTGCTGCGCAAAGGCAACTACGCCGAGCGTGTGGGCGCTGGCGCACCAGTCTACCTGGCCGCCGTGCTCGAGTACCTGACTGCTGAGATCCTGGAGTTGGCCGGCAACGCTGCCCGTGACAACAAGAAGACTCGTATCATCCCCCGTCACCTGCAGCTGGCTGTCCGTAACGACGAGGAACTGAACAAACTGCTCGGCGGTGTGACCATCGCTCAGGGTGGTGTGCTGCCCAACATCCAGGCAGTGCTACTCCCCAAGAAGACCGAGAAGGCAGTCAAAGCCAAGTAAATTCGCTACTGCGACTTCAACTTGACTACTCAACCCCCAAAGGCTCTTTTAAGAGCCAACCACCTAGCTCTCCAAAAGCGCAAAGTACCTTTCTATGACCGCTACACATTGAGTGGGTGTATACACAACTATTTCGACATTCTGTGCCCACATGAGGCCTTGCATGAACAACAACACCTACTAGGCCTCGTTTGCCATAGCAGGCTAGCATTAGATTACAACGTCCCTATAAGATGTCACTCTTGACTTTGGCGACTATTATTGCGCGTAAAGGGCCGGCGGCGTCCTATTGCGCATAAAGGGCCGGCGGCGTCCTATTGCGCGCGCGCGCACCGGGAGTTTGAATTTTGGAGAGGCCGGGCCTCCCGTCCAATGGCCAACGGAGGAGGCCTGCGCAACGGGCCAATCGGGGTGGTGGGGAGATGGTGTCCAATCAGCAGGCGCCACTGCCGGCTTTATAAACTTCACATAGGCATTTCGAGGCTATACTCCCGACTGTCAGAGAAGCGCCATGGCCAGAACCAAGCAAACCGCTCGCAAATCCACCGGTGGCAAAGCCCCCAGGAAGCAGCTCGCCACTAAGGCTGCTCGCAAGAGTGCCCCCGGCCACCGGCGGTGTGAAGAAGCCTCATCGTTACAGGCCCGGCACCGTGGCTCTGAGAGAGATCCGTCGTTACCAGAAGTCCACTGAGCTGCTCATCCGCAAGCTGCCCTTCCAGCGCCTGGTGCGAGAAATCGCCCAGGACTTCAAGACCGACCTGCGCTTCCAGAGCTCCGCCGTGATGGCCCTGCAGGAGGCTAGCGAGGCTTACCTGGTCGGCCTGTTCGAGGACACCAACCTGTGCGCCATCCACGCCAAGCGGGTGACCATCATGCCCAAGGACATCCAGCTGGCCCGCCGTATTCGCGGAGAGCGCGCATAAATGAGGATGACCTGAACTCCAAAATCCCCCAAAGGCTCTTTTAAGAGCCACCTCCATATTTCCATCAAAAAGGCACAATTGTTCCATGTATACACGCACCTCTACATTACCCACCATGTGTGTTGTTCACTAACACGTCTAAAAGCTACGTATTGCACCTTTTCGTTGCCTGAAGTCTAGCTTCAATGTGTGTGTGTGTATGTGTATACACAACCATATATACAACCGTCTGGCATCATCCACTTACTTTGGACTATAGTAGCACAGTAAAATGCTTTACAAAGGAGGGGGAAAAGAAACGAGTGATAATATAGGCCGAATAGTTACAAGAATTGTGTTCAGATGAATAATTGACACTATTAGTTGTGTCATTAGTTGCCTTGAATGCAGTCCAGAAGAAACATTGCATGCCAACTTACTTTGAAAGTCCCATGTTGCAGTGCTGCTGAGAGACTCATGCAGAGGCCCAAACTTTACAGTGGAGCACGGAGGCCATCTTGTGGTTAAATGTGGGTACTGCACCTCATGGTCATTTGCTCTTTAGGCCAGCGTTTCCCAAACGCGGTCCTGGGGGTCCCCCAAGGGGTGCGCGTTTTGCCCTAGCACTCCACAGCTGATTCTAATACTCCCAGCTTGATGATGATGAGTTGATTATTTGAATCAGCTGTGTAGTGTTGGGGCAAAAACTCCCAAAACGTGGCCCGAGTTTGGGAAACCCTGCTTTAGGCTAATACTAGCCTATTAGGATGGCTTGGTTCGATCGCTTTAATGGCAACTGCTAAACTCTAGTTTTCACTAATTACTTGTCCCAGGTCACCATTATGAATCCAATAGCAAAACAAATGTTTCAAAATTGCTCAATAGTGAAAAAAGGCCAGGAAACGATGGGTTCTCAGCAATATTTCACCAACAACCAATCACTATTCAAGCATAGACATTAGGATCATCAACAAATATTCCTAAATCATACTACAAAAGGGTTGTAACGAAATGGATTTGTCTGTTCAATGCAAGTTCAACGTCAAAGAAAAAGTGCATCACCACAACAAACGTGTCTTTAGATACACTGTAAAAAATGACTTTGTGGAATGTACTCAAGCAATTACAGTCAACAAAGGCACACGTCATATTATTGAGTAGATCTTTTTGCTTGTTTTTATGAGTAGATAAGCTTGAGTAAGTTGAGTTGATGTGGTCCAATACATTGAGTAAAGATGATAGAGACGTAAAAAGGATTATATTACGTTGATTCGACTCAAATAGACACTGAGAGACTGAGAGACTGAGAGAGTGAGTGAGTGAGTGAGTGAGAGAGAGAGAGAGAGTGTGTGAGTGAGTGAGACTGAGAGTGTGAGTGAGTGAGTGAGTGAATGAGAGAGTGAGTGAGTGAGAGAGAGAGACTGAGAGACTGAGTGAGTGAGTGAGTGAGTGAGAGACAGAGAGAGAGAGAGAGAGTGAGTGAGAGAGAGAGAGACTAAGTGAGTGAGTGTTCCACATAGCCTATATCAGTATTTGAGTATGTTTCCCGCGCACGGTAGGTGCTTTCACGTCACCTTTGAAATCGCTCCTCCCTAGTCCCCTAGAACGAGCGCCCTCCCCTTTGCAACGCCTCCGAACATATCACAGAGGCGCGCTTTCTGTGCCGCTGGCCTCAATCAGGTCGACCAAACGCAGATAATAGCGCTCCACGCACCGTTGCTGAAGTCATTCATTCACTTGAACTCAACTAGCGAACACACCATGTCTGGAAGAGGCAAAGGCGGCAAGGGACTTGGAAAAGGAGGCGCCAAGCGTCACCGCAAAGTTCTCCGCGATAACATCCAGGGAATCACCAAACCCGCTATCCGCCGTCTGGCTCGCCGCGGCGGCGTGAAGCGTATTTCCGGTCTGATCTACGAGGAGACCCGCGGTGTCCTGAAGGTGTTCCTGGAGAACGTGATCCGTGACGCAGTCACCTACACCGAGCACGCCAAGAGGAAGACCGTTACCGCTATGGACGTGGTCTACGCTCTGAAACGTCAGGGACGCACCCTGTACGGTTTCGGCGGTTAAAGTCACTCTCTTCGGAACCACAACACCCCGACTCGAACCCAAAGGCTCTTTTTAAGAGCCACCCACATCCGCTTCAAAAGGGCCCATTCCATATAGTTTTTTTCTTTTCTTCCGTATGCTATTTGGTAGGAAAGTATGAGCCACTTCGAGTGGACAGGGAGTATTAAATAGAGGATTCTAATGTCCCTTCCCGTTTTAGCGCACAGAGGGAGGCCTATATCTGACAGTGGCAAAGTGTAGTGACGTTGTTATTTTGGGTCAAGCAATAGTGGCATTTGGACAACATAAAGCCACCACCAGTCGGTAGACGTGCCTCGAAAAGAGGGGGACAGCGCGCGCGCACACACAGTCCAAAATGGGAGCCCTATGTCTGACGGTGCCAACGTGGGCAATTCTATCACCAGCATTATGTGGCACAACAATCGTGCCATTCGGACAACTATTCAGGCCCCCCTTTTGAAACACACAATTCCCCATCGGTCACAGAGCATAGGCTATAGAGAGGAGGGAGGGTGTGAGGACCCGCGCGCGCCCTCTATTGTCTTTGTTCGGGAAGCTAGCCTCTGAGCGGAAGGCTCTTTTGAGCGCTAGAGCTCCACTGGGCAAATAGCAGGGGCGCCTACGAGCAAGCAGGGGAGTGTCCACGGCCGCCGACTTTGATTCGCTTCCTCTTCATAAGACGGGTAAGCGCCCTTCACCCCTTCGTTCGTTTCTGAGAAGCAACGAGACATCATCATGCCCGAGCCAGCAAAGTCAGCGCCCAAGAAGGGCTCCAAGAAAGCCGTCACCAAGACCGCAGGAAGGGCGGCAAGAAGCGCAGAAAGTCCAGGAAGGAGAGTTACGCCATC
>NW_025534809.1:120000-125000 GCF_020615455.1 Coregonus clupeaformis
AAAGGACAGCACCCCGACCTCTCCCCTCACCCCAGGCACCCCAGAAGCAGGACCATCCTCCCGCCTGCCTACAACCACCAGAGCCAAGACCCCACTACCATCAGCCTGTTGAGAGACAGGCTGGCAGTGATAGAGGTATGGGTTAGAGCTGAAGGAGCAGCCCCCAGCTACACCACCACCAGTCCAGACACAGAGCTACAGGACCAGATCAACCAGTGCAGGACCCAGCTGAAGAACTCTGTCCAGGAGCTGAGAGAGAGCCTTACCACAGCGCTGGAGGAGGTAAAGGCCACCATGAGGAGAGAGCTGGTGCAGGTAAAGGAGGAGATGGCAAAGGAGTTGTCTGGCATCAAGAGGGTGCTGCAGCACAGAGAACAGACTGTAGAGACTCCCAGAGAGAAGCTGCAGCCCCTCACCACCCCCTAACACCCCCCACCGACCCACCTTACCCACAACCCCCCCCCCATACCGACAACACTTTACCCACACACCCAGTCAACAAGGAGGCTCACATGGAGACACCTACGACAGAGAGAAGCTCTCTGGCCGACACACCCCACACACCCCTCCATGTACACAGGCCCTGGTACTCCAACCCCAGACCGTAAAACACACTAATCTGGTAAAACCCACTGAGGTGGCCATCCTCATTGACTCAAATGGGAAATTCATCCAAGAAGATAAACTCTTCCCCCAACACAAGGTGAGCAAAATATGGTGCCCAAAAACACAGGATGCACTCCACATCCGTCCCAGCCTGACTTTGGCACACCAGGCCACATTATTATTCACACCGGCACCAACAACCTACGAGAGGAGCAGGAGAGAGTAGGCAGGCTGGTCAACAGAGTAGCAGAGAGGGCCTCTGAGCGGTTCCTCAACCCCACATCACCATCTCCACTCTGCTGCCCCGCAAAGACTTCCATCACCGTACTCATTCAGAAAGTCAACGATGACATCACCAGAGGGTGTGGCCTACTCCCAAACGTACACGTTGCTCACCACACAACAATCACCCCAGAGCATCTGCACGACTACTCCCACCTGAGGAAGCAGACAGTAGGGATGTTTGTCAAGTCTCTAAAGGACGTGGCACTTGGTAGACAAACACCCCATGCCGCACTGGACAGAGGACCACCCAGAGACCCCCTACCAGACCACTGCACCAACAAGGAGCCCCAGGCCCCTTCAACGCCACACCAGACCCAGCGCACCCCACAGGCCCCACCCACCACCAGACCATCACCACTTCCATCGGCTTAGCCAGACCGGACCGGGCCCAGCCTACACCCCGCACCAGACCACCACCCCTACCAGACCAGAGAGGAAGCCCCACGGCCCAGACCTGGCCCCCTCCACTCCACAGGGCCCAACAGCAGGACCAGCGCAGCTACGCAGAGGTCGTCAGGAGGACAGGAGAACCCGTGGGATTGAGTGAGATTAAACAGCTCCTCCAATACATCTGCACCAAACTGCACTAAACACACACGGACGCATGTACACACACACACACACACACACACACACACACACACACACACACACACACACCTATCGTACTAAAATGTACTTGTTCAATGAATAGGAATGTTTATATATATAACAGAAAAAATGTTAGCTGTTATCCTGTTTATCTCGCTCTTAACAACTTAATAGTTAATTACTGTATTTCTGACTGCTATTCTTTCTTTTGGAACATGAAATCACTGTCAGTTAGCATGTGGAACATTTCAGGGCCTAAACTCATCAACCTTTGGACTGAAGAGTTTAGCACTGGAGTTCAACAAAAATCTTAAAGATGTTGACGTCATCATTCTGCAGGAGACATGGTGTAAGGCTGACATTGTCACTCACTGTCCCACAGGTTACAGAGAGGTAATTGTGCCGTCACAAAAACACAGCTCTGTCAATAGAGGCAGAGACTCTGGAGGACTGATCATTTGGTACAAACCGACCTACAACATCTAATTGATCCCCTCAAAATTGGCAAATATCACATTTGGTTAAAACTGAAAAAAGAACTTGTACTGACAGAAAAAGATGTGTTCCTTTGCGCAATTTATATCCCCCCCTCAGAATCCCCCATATTACTCAGAGGAGATCTTCCCCACCCTTGAGGAAGAGACGTGCCATTTCCAGGCCCAGGGAGATGTGCTCATCTGTGGGGACACAAATGCGCGCACAGGAACACTACCTGATCTAACGAGCACACGAGGGGACAGCTTTATTACAGGCCATAATGTTTCTAACTGTCTTAATCTCCCCAATAGAAACAACAGTGACAGCAATCCGTCAACAAAAACGGAAGGGATCTGTTGCAGCTCTGTAGAAGCTTGGGTCTGTACTTTGTCAATGGTAGGTTACGGGGGGACTCTTTGGGGAGATTCACCTACTGCTCACCTCTTGGCCACAGTACAGTAGACTATATGATCACAGACATTGGACCCCTTCTCTCTCAGCTCATTCACTGTCAAGCCACTAACACCTCTGTCTGATCACAGCCAAATTACATTGTTCCTCAAAAGAACAGACATGGAAACAACCACACATTCACAGCCCAGTAAGCTGTACAACATCAGACATTCATACAGATGGGCCCAAAACAGCACAGAAGAATACCAGAAAGCAACCTGGAACCAAAATATCCAAACACTCTTAGATAACTTTCTGGATACCACATTCACTCACAGTAAAGAAGGCATCAATCTAGCAGTACAAAACATCAACTATATATTCAGGCAAACGGCAAAAGAAGCACAATTGAAATTGATAAAAAAACAAAACAAAAAAGATCACAGATGACAACTGGTTTGATGCAGATTGTAAAATTATAAGGAAAAAACTTAGAACACTATCCAACCAAAAGCACAGAGACCCAAATAATGGTGAATTACGCCTTCATTACTGTGAGACTTTAAAACTCTATAAACGTACACTCAGAACCAAAAAAGCACAGTACAACAGAAAGCAGCTGACGCTAATTGAGGAGTCCATAAACACAAACAACTTCTGGCAAAATTGGAAAATTAAAAAATCTAAACAAGAGGAATTAGCGATACAAAATGGTGACATTTGGACAACCCATTTTAAAACACTCTACAACACCGTTCAAATTGACACAAACGCAGAACAACGCCAAATTCATGAGAAGTTGAATGGATTAGAAAGAGCTATAAAGGACAATCAAAATCCACTGGACTCCCCAATTACTGACCAGGAGCTCTATAAGAAACTTCAGGCTCTCAAATTTAAAAAGGCATGCGGACCTGATGGCATCCTAAATGAGATGCTCAAACTCACTAGTGCAAAATTTCAATTGGCTATATTAAAACTGTTTAATTTGATCCTGAGTGTAGGTTATTTCCCTGACATCTGGAATCAAGGACTCATAACCCCAATCTTTAAAAAACGGAGACAAATTTGACCCTAACAATTACAGAGGCATTTGTGTGAACAGTAACCTGGGGAAGGTTTTCTGTAGTATTATAAATGTAAGAGTTCTAAACTTCCTTAATAAGCACAATGTCTTGAGTAAAAGCCAAATTGGATTTATACCAAAACATCGCACGACCGATCATATTTACACCCTACACACCCTGATAGATAAACATGTCCACCAAAATAATACCAAAATATACGCTTGCTTTATCGACTTCCAAAAAGCATTTGATTCTATTTGGCACACAGGACTGTTCTACAAAGTTATTGAAAGTGGTGTAGGGGGTAAAACATATGAAATAATTAAATCAATGTATACTGGCAATACGTGCAGCATTAAAATTGGCAAGAAAAGAACAGAATTCTTTAACCAGGGGCGGGGCCTTCGTCAGGGTTGTAATCTGAGCCCAGCACTCTTCAATATTTACATCAACGAATTGGCCACTATTCTAGAAAAATCCTCAGCCCCTGGTGTTAGTCTCCATAATTCAGAGGTTAAATGCCTACTCTTCGCCGATGACCTATGCCTGCTGTCACCCACAGCACATGGCCTACAGCAGAGCCTGGACCTGCTAGAGCAGTACTGCCAGACCTGGGCCCTGACAGTAAACCCCCAAAAAGACTAAAATAATGATTTTCCAGAGAAGATCCAGATCTCAGGGAATTAGACCAAAGTTCTCAATTGGTACAAAAATATATAGAGCACTGCACACACTACAATTACTTAGGTTTAAAAAATAAGCTCAACTGGACACCTTAATGAAGCAGTGAATGAACTGAGAGAGAAAGCACGAGGGCATTCTACGCAATTAAAAAGCAAATTCAAATTGAAATACCTATTAAAATTTGGCTAAAACTAATTGAATATGTCATTGAACCAATTGCACTTTATGGCAGCGAGGTGTGGGGGTCCACTTGCAAAACAAGATTTCATCAAATGGGACAAACATCCCATTGAAACCCTGCATGCAGAGTTCTGTAAGATTCTCCTACATGTCCAGAGGAAAACTACAAACAATGCATGCAGGGCAGAATTAGGCAAATACCCACTAATAATAAAAACTCAAAAAAGAGCAATTAAGTTTTGGAAACATCTAAAAATACAGTGACCCCCTCTCATATCATTACCAAGCCCTGCAATACCAAGAGCTGAACAAAGAAAAGAGTCCCCTCATCCAGCTGGTCCTGGGGCTGAGTTCACAAACCTGTTCTACTAACACACTGAAGCCTCAGGACCAGAACATCCAATCAATCAGGATAAACCAAATTACAACACAGTCAAAACAAAACTATATTGCTTATTGGGAAACACAAGCACAAGCACAGAGCAAAATGCAGTGCTATCTGGCCCTAAATCGACAGTACACCGTGGCTAAATATTTGACCATGGTTACTGATCAAAACTTTAGAAAAACCTTGACAAAGTACAGGCTCAGTGAGCACAGCCTTGCCATTGAGAAGGGTAGACACAGGAAAACCTGGCTCCCTGTAGAGGAAAGGCTGTGCAACCACTGCACAATAGCAGAACCTGAGACGGAGCTGCATTTCCTGACAAAATGTCA
>NW_025534809.1:140000-147500 GCF_020615455.1 Coregonus clupeaformis
GAGAGAGGAGTGAAGTAGAGAGGAGAGAGAAAGAAATGAGAGAGAGAAGAGAGGAGAAGTAAGGAGAGAGATGAAGAAGGAGAGAGAATTGAGATGAAGAAGTGAGAGGAGAGAGAGGGATGAGAAGAGAGACGAGAGGAGTGAGAGATGAGAGATGAGAGAGTGAGGAGAGAGAGAGAGGAGAGAGAGAGATGATGAGAGACGAGAGAGGAGAGAGTGAGTGAGAGTAGAGAGAGAGAAAGTGGGAGTGAGTGGAGAGAGGAGAGGAGTGAGAGGAGGAGGGTGAGATGAGAGAGAGAGAGAGACCGAAAGGAGGAGTGAAGTGAGAGAGAGAGAGAGAGTGAGAGAGTTGAGAGAGAGTGAAGTGAGACTGAGAGACTGAGAGAAGGAGTGGGGAGGGTGAGAGGAGAGAGAAGAGAGAGAGAGAGAGAGAGAGTGAGAGATGAGTAAGAGAGAGTGATGAGAGAGTGAGTGAGAGACAGAGAGAGTGAGAGAGAGAGATTTGAGAGAAAGTGAGTGAGTGAGAGGGTGGGAGAGAGAGAGAGAGAGTGAGGAGTGAGTGAGAGAAGAGACTGAGAGAGGAGAGAGTGAGGGAGTGAGGGAGTGAGATGAGGGAGTGAGTGAGAGAGAGAGATGAGAGAGAGAGGAGTGAGAGAGAGAGAGAGAGAGAGAGAGAGATGGAGGAGTGAGAGAGAGAGAGAGAGAGAGAGAGAATTGAGAGAGAGAGAGAGAGGAGGAGGAGAGAGAGAGAGAGAAGGAGTGAGTAGAAGAGAGAGAGAGAGAGAGAGTGAGTAGGAGGAATGAGTAGAGAGTGAGGAGAGAGAGAGAGAGGAGAGAGAGAGAGAGAGGAGAGAGAGAGAGGAGAGTAGTAGAGAGTAGGAGAGAGTGAGAGACTGAGAGAGAGTGGGAGGAGGGAGAGAGAGAGAGAGAGAGGGAGTGAGAGACTGAGAGACGAGAGAGTGAGTGAAGTGAGAGAGAGAGACTTGAGAGAGAGAGTGAGAGAGAGAGACGAGAGAGTGAGAGAGTGAGCTGAGAGAGAGAGAGAGAAGAGAGGAGAGAGAGGAGAGAGAGAGAAGAGAAAAAAAAAGAAGGAGGAGAAAAGGTAAAAAGAAGTGAGGGAGTGAGTGAAGAGAGAGAGATGAGAAGAAGTGAGGAGAGGAGAAGAGAGTGAGAGAGGAGGGGGAGGGAGAGAGTGGGGAGGAGTGAGGGAGGAGAGGAGGAGAGTGAGAGATGAGAGAGAGAGAGAGAGAGAGAGAGAGTGAGAGAGGAGAGGAGAGAGAGAGAGAGAGAGAGAGAGAAAAGAGAGAGGAGAGAAGAGAGTGAGTGAGAGAGTGAGTGGGGGAGAGAGAGAGAGAGAGAGAGAGAGAGAGAGAGAGAGAGAGAGGGAGAGAGAGAGAGAGAGAGGAGAGACGAGAGGAGGAGTGAGAGGAGAGTGGAGAGAGAGAGAGAGAGAGGAGGAGGAGGGAGAGAGAGAGAGAGAGAGAGAGTGAGAGAGAGAGAGAGAGAGAGTGAGGAGTGAGAGAGAGAGACAAGAGTGGAGAGGTGAGAGAGAGAGAGAGAGAGACTGAGAGAGAGAGAGAAGAGAGGTGAGAGAGAGAGACTGAGAGAGTGAGTGAGTGAGGAGAGAGTGAGAGAGAGAGTGAGAGACTGAGAGAGAGAGATGAGAGAGAGAGGAGAGAGAGAGAGAGGAGAGAGAGTGAGAGAGAGAGAGAGAGAGATGAGAGAGAGAGACTGAGAGAGAGAGAGGTGAGAGAGGAGTGGAGAGAGAGAGAGAGAGAGAGAGAGACGGAGAGAGTGAGAGATGGAGGAGGAGAGAGAGAGAGAGATGAGAGAGAGAGAGAGAGAGGAGTGAGAGAGAGAGTTTAGAGTGAGTGAGGAGTGGAGAGAGATGAGAGAGAGAGAGTGAGAGAGAGAGAGGAGTGAGAGAGAGAGACTGAGAGAGTGAGAAGGAAGAGAGGGAGGTGAGATTGAGAGGAGGAGTGGAGGGAGAGAGAGAGGGAGTGAGGAGTGAAGAGAGAGAGAGTTGAGAGACGAGAGAGGAGTGAGAGAGGGGAGAGAGAGAGAGGGGTTGAGAGACTGAGAGAGAAGAGAGTGAGTGAGGAGTGAAGGAGCGAGTGTGGAGTGAGTGAGAGAGGAGAGAGAGAGAGGAGAGAGAGAGAGAGTGAGGAGAGAGGAGGGACTGGGAGAGAGTGAGAGAAGGAGAGAGAAGAGGGAGTGAGTGAGATGAGAGACTGAGAGAGGGGGAGTGAGAGAGAGAATGAGAGAGAGAGAAGAGAGTGAGTGAGAGAGAGAGAGAGGGAGAGAGAGTAGAGTGAGGAGTGAGAGATGAGAGAGTGAGAGAGAGAGAGGAGTGGGAGGGGTGGATGAGAGAGGGAGAGTGAGAGAGTGAGAGAGAGGAAGAGAAGGAGAGAGAGAGACGGAGAGAGAGATGAGGAGAGAGATGAGAGAGTGAGTGAGAGGAGAGTGAGAGAAGAGATGAGAGAGAGAGGAGAGGAGTGAGAGAGAGAGAGAGAGAGAGAGAGAGAGAGAGAGAGAGTGAAGAGGAGAGAGAGTGAGGAGAGATGAAGAGTGAGAGAGACTGAGAGACTGGGAGAGAGTGAGTGAGAGAGAAGAGAGAGTGAGAGAGAAAAAGAGGGGGGAGTGAGTGAGTGAGGAGTGAGTGAGATAAAGAAAGAGAGAGATAGAGAGAAGAATGAGAAAGAGGAGAGAGAGAGAGAGACTGAGAGAATGGAGAGAGTGAGAGAGTGAGAGAGAAGGAGAGAGAGAGAGAGAGAGAGAGAAGAGTGGGAGAGGGGGGAGACTGAGAGAGGAGGGGAGAGTGAGAGGAGAGAGACGGAGAGGAGAGAGAGTGAAAGAGGGAGGGGAGAGAGACTGAGAGAGGAGTGAGAGAGAGAGAGAGGAGTGGGAGTGAGATGAAGAGAGAGGAGAGAGAGAGAGAGAAAGAAGAGTGGAGAGAAGAGAGAAAGATGAGAGAGGTGAGGAGAGAGAGAGAGAGATATGGAGATTGGTGGGGGGGAGTGAGAGAGAGATGAGAGAGTGAGTGAGTGAGAGGAGTGAGGAGGAGTGAGACTGAGAGAGAGAAGAGAGAGAGAGAGAGGGGAGGAGAGAGGAGACGAGAGGGAGAGAGGAGAGAGAGGAGAGAGAGAGAGAGGAGAGAGAGAAGTGAGAGAGTGGGAGGAGAGAGTGAGAGAGAGAGAGAGAGAGAGAGAGAGAGAGAGAGAGAGGAGTGAGAGAGAGAGAGAGAGAGAGAGAGATGAGGAGGAGAGAGGAGTGAGGAGAGAGTGAGAGAGAGAGGAGTGAGAGAGAGACTGAGAACTGGAGAGAGGAGAGAGAGAGAGAGAGAGAGAGATGACTGGAGAGTGAGAGGAGTGAGAGAGAGAGACGAGAGAGAGAGAGAGGGAGAGAGAGAGGGGGAGAGGGAGATGAGGAGAGAGAGAGTGAGAGAGAAAAGAGAGAGAGAGAGAGAGAGAGAGAGGGAGGGAGAGAGAGAGTGAGGAGTGAGAGAGTGAGGGTGGAGAGGACCGAGAGAGAAGAGAGAGAGAGAGAGAGAGAGAGAGAGAGAGAGAGAGAGAGAGAGTGAGTGAGAGAGAGAAGAAAGTGGGACAGATATGTGAGAGAGAGAGAGAGAGATGAGTGAACAAAAGTGAGAGAGAGAGAGGAGTGAGTGAGAGAGAGACTGAGAATGAGTGAGTGAGAGAGAGAGAGAGTGGGAGGAGATGATTGAGAGAGAGTGAGTGGGAGAGAGAGAGAGACCTTGAGAGAGGAGGAGGAAGAGGAGAGAGAGAGAGACTGAGAGGACTGAGAGAGATGAGGGGAGTGGGAGTGGAGAGGAGAGAGAGCGCAGTGTAGGAGTGAGACTTGAGAGACTGAGAGAGTGAGTGAGGAGTGAGGGTGAGGAGGGAGTGAGACTGAGAGAGAGAAAGAGAGAGAGAGAGATGGAGGTTAGTGGAGGAGAGAGGAGACTGAGAGACTGGAGAGACTGGAGAGAGGAGGAGGGAGAGAAGGGAGAGAGAGGAGTGAGAGGAGAAAAAAAAAGAAATGAGTGAAAAAAGAATAATAAATAGTTATAAAGTGAAAAAGAAAAAGGAGATGAAAAAAAAGTGAGTGAGAGTGAGAAAAATGAGGGGGATGAGTGAGTAGAGAGAGAGTGACAAAAGAGAGAAGGATGATTGAGAGAGAGAAGAGAGGAGAAAAAGAGAGAGAGAGAGAGAGAGAGAGAGAGAGAGAGAGAGATCTGGAGGAGTGAGGAGAGAGAGAGACTGAGAGACTGAGAGAGAGAAGGAGTGAGGAGTGAGTGAGTGAGAGAGAGAGAGAGAGAGTGAGAGAGAGAGAGAGAGAGCAGAGGAGAGAGTGAGTCAGAGTCAGAGAGTGAGTGAGTGAGAGAGAGAGACTGAGAGACTGAGAGAGGGAGGAATGAGAGAGAGAGAGAGTGAGAGAGTGGAGAGTGAGAGACTGAGAGAGGAGGAGTGGAGTGAGAGAGAGAGAGAGAGTGAGAGAGAGAGACTGAGAGACTGAGAGGAGGGAGTGAGAGAGAGAGAGAGAGAATGGAGATGAGAGAGAGAGAGTTGAGAGGAGTGAGTGAGAGAGAGAGAAGATAGTGAGTGAGACTGAGAGAGTAGTGAGTATAGAGAAGACTGAGAGAGAGATGAGAGAGAGAGAGACGAGAGAAAGATGAAAGAAAGAGAAAGTGGGTGGGAGTGAGAAGAGACAGAAAAGGAGTGAGTGAGGAGTGAGTGAGACTGAAGAGAGAAAAAGAGAGAGAGAGTGAGGGAGTGAGGGAGAGAGGAGAGAGAGACTGAGAGAGTGAGAGAGAGAGAGGATGAGACTGAGAGACTGAGAGAGAGAGGAGGGAGGAGTGGAGAGAGAGAGAGAGAGAGAGAGAGGAGTGAGAGAGAGAGAGAGAGAGACTGAGAGAGGGAGAGTGAGAGAGAGAGGAGTAGAGAGAGAGAGAGAGAGAGAGAAAAAGAGAGAGAGTGAGAGAGAAAAGAGGAGTGAGAGAATAGAGAGGAGGAGTAGTGAGGAGAGAGAGAGTGACTGGAGTGGGAGAGAGACTGAGAGAAGAGAGAAAAAAAAGAAAAGAGTGAAGAGATGAGAAATGAGAGAAGAGAGAGAGAGAGAGAGAGAGAGAAGGAGAGAGAGAGAGAGACTGAGAGAGTGAGTGACGGAGTGAGAGAGAGATGAGAGATGAGAGAGTGAATGAGTGAATGAGAGTGAGTGAGGAGGAGTGAGAGGAGAGGTAAGAGAGAGTGAGAGAGAAAGAGAGAGAGAGAGTGAGTGAGTGAGAGAGAGTAGTGAGAGAGTGGGAGAGAGAGAGACTGAGAGACTGGAGAGAGTGAGAGAATGAGAGAGAGAGAGAGAGGGGGAGGGAGTGAGACTGAGAGACTGAGAGAGGAGGAGTGAAAGGAGGTGAGATGAGAGGGGAGGAGAGTGAGAGAGAGAGAGAAAGTGAGAAGGAGTGAAGGGAGTGAGAGAGAGAGAGAGAGAGGAGAGAGTGAGAGAGAGAGGAGTGAGTGAGAGAGAGAGAAAGACTGAGAGAGAGGAGTGGGAGTGAGAGAGAGAGAGAGAGAGAGAGAGAGAGTGGAGAGAGAGAGAGAGAGAGAGTGAGAGGGAGAGGGAGAGAGAGAGAGAGAGAGAGAGAGTGAGTGAGGAGAGTGAGAGAAGAAAGAGAGTGAGAGAGAGAGAGGAGGAGTGAGAAAGAGAGAGGAGAGAGAGAGAGTGAGAGAGAGAGAGAGAGGAAGGAGGGTGAGAGACTGAGAGAGTGATGAGTGGTGAGAGAGAAGGAGAAGTGAGTGAGAGAGAAAAAAGAAAGAGTGAGGAGGAGAGAGAGAGAGAGTGGGAGTGAGAGTGAGAGATGGAGGGTGAGGAGGTGAGAGAGAGAGAGAGAGAGAGAGAGAGGAGAAGGGGTGAGAGAGTGAGAGAGAGAGAGAACTGAGGAGAGGAGAAGACTGAGAACGAGAGAGTGAGAGAGAGAGAGAGGAGTGAGAGAGAGAGAGTAGAGAGAGTGAGGGAGTGGGGAGAGAGAGAGAGGTGTGAGTGAGGGAGAGAGAGACTGAGAGAGGGAGGAGAGGGGGTGAGTGAGTGAGATGAGAGAGGAGGGAGAAGAGAGATGAGAGAGAGTGAGAGATGAGGAGAGAGAGAGAGGAGACTGAGAGAGGGAGGAAGGAGTGAGAAGGTGGGTGAGAGAGAGATGAGAGAGATGAGAGAGAGGGAGGGAGAGAGAGAGGAGGAGAGAGAAAGAGAAAGAGAGAGAGAGAGGAGGAGTGAGAGAGAGGAGAGAGAGTGAAGGGAGGGGGGAGTGAGATGAGGGAGTGGAGAGAGAGATTTGAGAGAGAGAGTGAGTGAGAGAGAGAGAGAGAGAGAGAGATGGAGAGAGAGAGAGAGAGAGAGAGAGAGAGTGGGAGGGGAAGAGAGAAGTGGGAGAGACTGAGAGGAGGAGGAGAGAGAGAGAGAGGGAGTAAATTTTTGGAGATGACGGAGAAATGAGAAGAAGATAATAGGAGAGAGAGAGAAGGTGGAGAGAGACTGAGAGACTGAGAGAGGAGGGAGGAGTGAGAGAGGAGTGGTGGAGGAGAGAGAGAGAGAGAGAGAGAGAGAGAGAGAGGAGTGAGAGAGAGGAGACTGAGAGAGTGAGTGACTGAGAGAGGGAGTGAGGAGTGAGACTGAGAGACTGAGAGAGGAGAGAGGAGTGAGTGAGGAGAGAGAGAGAGAGAAGAGAGAGTGAGGAGAGAGAGAGGAGAGGTGAGACTGAGAGAGTGAGGAAAGTGAGAGAGAGATTAGAGAGTGAGGAGGGAGAGTGAGAGAGAGAGACTGAGAGACTGAGAGACTGAGAGAGTGAGGAGAGAGAGAGGGTGTGGAGGGAGAGACTGAGAGAATCAGATACTGAGAGAGTGGGAGGAGGAGGAGGAGTGAGAGAGAGAGTGACTGAGTGAGAGAGACTGAGAGAGTTTATATATATATATATATATATATGTGAAAGTGAGGTATATATATATATATATATATATATATATATTTTATGAGGAGGAGACGATATATTAGTATTGAAGAAGATGGGTGAGTGATATATACAGATATGAGTATATATAAAGTTATATATATATAATTTGAGCCGTTGAGGCAGAGGAGGGAGAGAGAGAGATTGAGAGACTGAGAGATGGTGGATAGAGAGAGGCGGAGGGGGGAGTGAGACTGAGAGACTGAGAGTGAGTGAGTGAGGAGAGAGAGAGAGAGAGAGTGAGAGAGAGAGAGACTGAGGAGAGAGAGTGAGTGAGAGAGAGAGAGAGGGGAGAGAGAGAAACTGAGAGAGTGAGTGACTGAGTAAGGGAGGACTGGAGTGGGAGTGAGGAGAGAGAGAGAGACTGAGAGACTGAGAGAGTGGAGAGAGAGAGAGGAGGAGTGAGAGAGACTGAGAGACTGACAGACTGAGAGAGTGAGTGAGTGAGTGAGAGAGAGAGAGAGAGAGAGAGAGAGAGAGAGAGAGAGGAGAGTGGGAGGGCTGAG